>NC_136911.1:7406127-7549299 GCF_949606895.1 Notothenia rossii | reverse complement strand
TATGTCTTGGTCTGCTGTCTCTGAACTTTCTTTTTGTGATTTGCGTTCCACAAAAGACAGCATCTTGCCAACGTGTTGCGATGCCACACGACTGTTTTGACTGACCCATCCCTGTTGTGGACGCTAACAATAACTCCAACAGAACCGCTTGGCACAGTCTGTGTCAGGGCTGGATTTTAGCCCTCGGACCCGTCTAGCCTACTTTCACAAGAGCAAAGCACGTCTGTCATAAAGTGTTACGGTGAATGGCGGCTTTTCTGTTTTTATGCTGTAATATTGCACACACTTTTTCTTCTACTTAAGTGACCTCATCATGACCAACATGGGGTGTATTTGACTTCTAGCACCCAATCCATGCCCATTGATGCATCCCTACCTCTACTTCTCCCAACCATAAATACCCAAAATGCTCCCTAATGGAGTAATTTACACACACCCTGCCAAAGCCATTGACAGGACTCGTGCCTATGGCAAATGTCTGGCATTTAGCAAATCAATGACATGAGTTATGGAGAGGAGCCGGGGCCTTCGCTGCCTCTCCATTCTTCTCAATAACAAAAGAGGAAGTGCATTAAAAACCAGCATTGATGGGTTTTTGGGAGTGGCAGTCAATGAGCTCTCAGAGTTTAAAATTAAAAGGCTCTTAGGGTGAAAATTGTTTTCTCCGGCCATCCTTCATGGTGCGACGGGTCTTTTTCACAGTGATTAATTAGAAACTAAAATGGTAAATGAAGGAGGGGGACGTTAGAAATCCAGTTGTTGTAAAATCCCGGTGTACCTATCCTGCCCAGTTGTGAGTTAATGACACCAGCTTTCCGCCTTGACTAAGTGTTATTGCTGCAGTTCATAATTTCATCTTGAAAATGGCCAAGGGAGTGGATCTTCCTTATAGTAATTGAGTATTGATTTGAAAATAAACAGCAGCGAGACTCCCACCCAACTGACAGACCCATCTTTCGGATGGAATCGACAATAAATGGGCCCCTGGTTGGAGGGAAAGTTATGGATCAGGATGATACAGTCAAGCGCGCCTCTCCCCCTGCGATCTCTCCTCCAATATTTATTGGATTTTAGATAACCCATTTACGAGCCCTGTCATCTAAAAACCCATAGTTTTGAGCAGGCGGATGATAGGTTAAGGCTGAGACTTTGCACCGTTTTTTTGCTGCTTACACTTCTGCAGCCTTATATGTATTTATTTAATACAGGAAATAGTATCTGCTAGAATACTGCAACCTGAGAAAAATGAAATGAGATCCCAAGGCAGTGTTAAGCAAATGTTTGATGTCAAGCATAATGTATGCCCTCATAAATGCAAAGTACATGTGTCTAGCCGTGGGCAAATACTTTTATCTGCCTGTGAGTGGGAGACTGGTAATGGTTCAACAGCTCAGTGAATCGACATAATATGAGGAGTCTAACACTTATGTCAGGGCGGCCGTTAACCTCTGCGTAATCACTGCTGAACTACGTTCACGCGGCCAACGCTCCCCCTCCCCCTGGAGCCCCCGCTCTATACTAACGACATACAAATGTGCTATTCGTTTTCATTAGCCGCCACTTCACTTTTGATGCGGTGAAACAGTGGAGCGGCGTGGTGGCGGGGTCAACGTGGAGGAGTAACGTGGCGCTTTGCGAAATGACCTCTAGGTTTCCGGAATAGATTAACAGAGAGATACAGAGATCAGTTAATTTCACACACTGCCCTCTGAGTGCTAGAGGTGATGTCAAAAAGCGGTCGCCATCAAGCTATTGTATTGTCATTCACACCTGCCTAATGACTCCTGATTATCATTCACATGCTAATGCTTCATTTGTTATCGGCGTGACCCGCGTCAGGAGCATTATGAACCGTTATCTAAATTTATCTTGTCAATTATTGATTGCCTTTTCCCACTGCACGTCATTATTAATTTGATGTGCTGTGTCAAACTCACTGTTAATCATATTTAAACAGATATGGGGGAGATAAAAATCAATTTTCCATTATCCTTGAGGTTTTTGTTTTTGATATCCATCCAGCACTGCGTAGGGGACTTGAGAGATTGGCTATGCATGACAGAGCAGATCCAGAGTAAATAATCTTCTAATTTGAGTTTAATGGGAAAGCAGAGAAAAAATGAAAGTGGTGTCTTGAGTTTTACTCAAGTTAAATGATATAATAGTATGTCAATTTCAGTTGTTTCACTGAGCTATTCTTATGGTATTTACCCACTGCTTTTCACTTTATGCTTCTGTATCCTTATTACAGAATATCATGACAGAGATGTACCTGTTATCTCCAGTATCAACACTTACTGTAATAGACTTCACAATGCAGCAGTTGTTGTCCAATCTTATATTGAAAACATATTAGATCATAAAAAGTTGCGTCCCAGAAACCCAGAAAAAGAAGCAAAACAAGTTTAGCACTTTTTTTCTTGTAACAGAAGCCGAACCAAAAGACAAGAAGCCTAAAGAGCTATTACACAGTGGAAGGTAATGGCGCGAGGCGCGGGAGGATACAAATAGCTGAGGAAGGGCACTTCACCCAGATAATGGGGTTGAAGGATTCTGGCATGGCGAGATTCATGTACAGACAAGGCTCCTTTGATGCAGTGACATTGGAAAGACCATAAAAGCCATAGTATAAAATACAGAGGCGTTACTCCAAGCTAATAGGATCCCCAGCTTTTTGGAGGCAGATTTAGCATAGCCTGACATGGGAGACACAGAAACACTAATTGGATACACCTACCTGGGTTCAATAAATGAACACAAGGGGATCCATCAGAGGGAGTAGGGTTCAGACAGGGAGGTACTTTAGCAACTGTGAAGAAATAGTGGGTGTAGCACTGAGCTTGCTGCACATATCAGCAGCAACAGTTTAAAAAAAGAGAAGCTGCAATGAAATAATATTGATGCGACATTTAAAAAATGGACACCTACTCAACCCATGAATCATTAAAGCAAAGCTGTCTAATCTCTTCACACTTTTCAGTCTTTATATAATGCACCGTACAAGTATTAAACACATCTTACCATGTTGAAGTAGTATAATGTAAGTTCAACATAAATCTTGTAGTAAAAAGTGTTCAGTATCAAAGAGGTGAAAAGAGGGTTTCTGAGGCACTGAGTCACACATGCAAGGCTGTCTAAAATGATTCAAAAGCTGTTAGCTGTATTGGACTATATGGTACTGATTGGACTAATTGACCAAATTAATGAAATGATGGGTAAAAAAAGGTCATAAACGCCATGAAGTCCAGCACAACGCCGCATTAATCCATCCATCAGTTCTTGAGACATCACTCTGAACCCCAAATGTCAACCCCAATGCGACACTGAAGAAAATGTCAGTTGGTATCAAACTCTGGGGACCATGTGCACCAGAATTAGAGCCAATTCATTCTGTGGACGTGGAGATGTTTAACTCTATACTTTATGACATCAAGGTAGGGATCTTGAATGTACATACTGTATAACCATTTTTGGTAATCCCTTCAATGGTTGTTGAGATATTTCACTTGAAACCAGAATCATAGCAATTGGTTCAGTAGGTGTTGAGATTATTCTAGAAAGTGGTCAACCAATCAACCCATCCCCAGAGGTTTATCAGCAACCCAGGCATGACGCTAAGCTTTTGCCGTAAGTCAATGTCTAGTCTCAAGAATTTCAGAGCCACTTGATTCCAAGTCTACGGTCTAAAACTCTAACATAGTTTTCCGGAACCTTATGTTGTGTCACAATCATCTCTTAAGGCAGCTAGTTTAAATCTACTGACCTGTTTGATTAGTGTGAACACTGCGCGTTGTACCCTGGCAAGGTCTGTCAATCCATACCATGGCCCATTTAAAGAGTTGGTCTCTAGAAAAGTTAATCTTTTGTTAGCAGGAAGCGAGAAAACCAACTGTACTTAAACTTGAGTGGTTAAGCAGAAGAGTACGCCTTTCTTGACATTGTCTGAGCGACAACATAAACAAATTTCACGTATAGTCTGGCACAATTGCACATGTGGTGCAAAACAACATGACTTATTTGTAAGCTGATGGGCGGGGGAGTGGAGGGGGGATGAGGAGGCGGCAATCGTACTTGGTCATGGTTCAAATTGGTTTTAGATGCTTACAGCAATGAACCTCCACCGTGCTGACTGTCTCACAGAAAACAAATCCTATTCCCTCAATACAAATGCGAGATGATGATTTAGGTGGTTTCTTTCCATGTTGGTTCTTAATGCGCCTCACATTTCTGGAGTATCTCAAACCTGTCTCTGTACTCTTGGACAAATGATACAAATACAGTTTGATTTATTTGACACACAGGAGACTGAAGTTTGATTCTCCCTGTCTGCATCCAGCCAGACACTATTTAGTGATGCTGTCAGAAAAGCTCTTTAGACGAACTAATCTTTGGCCCGCTGACAGCTGTGTCCTCTTCCAAAATGAACACAAATTCCCTCAGACCAGCCTCTCCTGCGGCACAGATCAATACGGCCCTGATAAGCCAGGACACCTTCCAGGAGCCGCAGGGCGTGGGGAAGGGCTCTGACATATCATGATTTAGGCTTTAATTACTTGGCACATGCAGCTGATGCCAGTGTGTGTGTGTGTGTGTGTGTGTGTGTGTGTGTGTGTGTGTGTGTGTGTGTGTGTGTGTGTGTGTGTGTGTGTGTGTGTGTGTGTGTGTGTGTGTGTGTGTGTGTGTGTGTGTGTGTGTGTGTGTGTGTGTGTGTGTGTGTGTGTGTGTGTGTGTGTGTGTGTGTGTGTGTGTGTGTGTGTGTGTGTGTGTGTGTGTGTGTGTGTGTGTGTGTGTGTGTGTGTTGGTTTGCCTGCATGGCAATTATTAATGTTGTTGTTTATGGTACCATTACACCAAGCGTGGTAAGCTAGTTCTAGTACAGCAACAGCCATGGAGCAACATGTGTATATATATATATATTATTTAATATATATATTATTTGTTATTTGTATATTTTATTTATTTTTATATCATGAACAACACTGTAGAAATCTAAAAATCTAAAACATGCACAAATTAAGAGTCATGAACCATACAAATATTAACAATACACTGAAAAAACACTTATATTTGTGGGGATTGATTAGTATTAGGAGCACAACTTTTCATTTTTAAATAAATGAAAAAAATGATTCTCATGTATTTGCATTTAATCATGTTTGTTATTAATTTAGTTTATTGTAAATGTAATACTGATATGTACATCTAAAATGCTCCTGCAGGCTGTTTGAATGGGACTGGGTCTATAATATAAATAATAATATATTTTGATAAAATACTCTCTCTGAGGTAGTTTCCATAAAAAAGGGTCGAGAAGAAGATTTAAATCTTTAATAAATTATCTAATTTGATAAGCATCTCTCAAACCTTGTGTTTCTTATGATCAGTGCTTCCCGACCGCTGTCCATGACGCTGATTGTGGGACAGCCCTGAGTGCTGGAGCAGTTTGAGGACACTGACTATGTTTTTGCACTTTGAATTGTGTATTGTGTACTGTAAAGCACTTTGTACATTCGTGTTGAGAAGGGTGCTATATAAATAAAGTTGTACTTACTTACATACTGACCATACTGATGCATATAATGTGCCAATAAACACAACATACTAACAAACAAACAAAAAAGACACATGGATTAATGTCTTTGTTTGTGGGAAAGAGGAAAACAAAAACAAATCCTGAACAAATCCATACCTCTTTGGAGTGACATTATTCCATCTATTGTAATGTATCATCAGCTGGCACTTCTATATGTTTTACATTTTCTTTCTTTGACAGTAAATAGTGTGAATCACAAATTGCAGGCATGTTTGGTGGCAACCTTCCTTTAAATGGCAGACAAATGGAAACACACACACGTTATCATGGTGTTGACACACTCTTCTGTAAATACGGTACTGTATGTTTTGCTAAGGGTCTGAATGATGACCACTCTCCTCTTCCAGAGCCCCGGCATACATGATCCCTCTCAGCAGACACATATTTAATTTGTTATCTCACCAGCACGCTGCAGGCCTCTGGCTAGCATGGCGGAATGGGAAACGAATGACACAGAGGGGAGTTGGCCCGTCACTCTGCCAGCCCCCAGGCCCTCACATAAATAGCTTTTAACATAGGGATCAATAACATTAAGTTGTGATTAAATAGATTATTACATTCAAAATTAGCCACCCTAGGGGCTAACACATGTTTATGGAATAATGAAAGGAGAGCTGCTCCCTTAGTCTTTAAAGCAGAGTGTGCAGATGTTTTGGTTTCAAAGGTGAATCATGCAGTTCTTGGGGAATACTGTGCAATGTAGCGGAGAGGAGAACCAGGCATTGAATATGTCTCTTATTGTTCTGAATCCGGATGATTTAATCTTCTCTGTTGTCCTAGCTAATACATTTGACTTTTTTAACCAGGCATCGTCCAGTCTTTGAAAGCCCACATCTACGAGCGGTTTGCTTGGCTTGCAAAGAAGGCTGCATCCCGCTGTTGGTGGAACGATGTGCTCCAGGCCATGGATTTTCTGCAGGTATACCGGCTGCCTCCTTTTCTAATTACACCCATCCTATGAAGCACCACCCAGCAGCTGCAGACGGAAGGAGGCGTGCAGCAATGCAGCAGAGTCCACTGTCAGACCGTGAGTTTAATTGTTGTACTTTAAGTGATTTTTGATACTTCTGAATGCAAAAAATAAAACTGATTGCAGGAAATGTATTAGAGTTTCATTGTTGTCCCATCTTTAAATGAGTTGCCCATTAAATTCAACAAGAATTGAATGTATGTCATGAGCAATCTGGTTTTCCAGGCCAGCACAATGAACACATCTTTATTCAACGTTTTTTTGGCATCCAAGATAATGAAAACAATATGGAGATTTTTTGATTTGGTCCTACTAAAGACCCACTACTCATCCAAGATAAATCTGGAGCCATTATTATTATCTTATGTTAAATTCAGATTTGAGTGCTTTCCTGCTACCTCTATTGATTGTTTTCACTCTTCACTTTTGTTCTCTTTAAGCATTTGCACTTCGCTCTGCATCAGCCGATCGGATTGCTTCTCCCCACTGAGAGTTGGACCCAGGTACCCCTCAACAAAAACACGCCTGTTTGCGATCCTGGCTCCAAGATGGTGGAACGACCTCCCCATTGAGGGCCCTTTGTACCTTTTCCATTGAATAAATAGCACTTAAAGAGTGTATCCTGTTTGAAACTAACGCAACAGCACTTACGATGGATTGACTCTTTTGAAGCAAATATATCTGCACTAAATATATCCCCATAAAATGTTTCTTTCTTGTGGATTTATTGCACCTATTGTAAGTCAATTTGGATTAAAGCGTAAGCTAAATGAAATGTAATGTAATTATTTACATATTGACCCCATATGTGCAGAAAATAATTAAAAGGTTATTTTACTCTGTTTTGATGAGTTCTTCATTGATTGTTTGTGATATCTGATTACTTTATTGTAGCACATTTGTTTTCATTGTGCTTTGTTTTACACATAGACCCGCGCAGAACATGACTTCATTCTTTCAAAACTGAAACCAAATTGGTTTTACAAGGCTAATCCATTTCTAGCGGCTCTGCTTATTCTTCCATTATAATAGGACCCCGAGTCCCTTTCTTTTCTGTGTGTGAGTGTGTTTGTGTGTGTGTGTAAAAGAGAGAGAGAGAGAGCTGCTACCCCACAGCTTTTGCCAAATCCATTTGACTTCACACAGAAGTTCATTTATACAATCTTAATTGGCCCTTTTATTATGTATACTTACAAAGATTCTAATAGAGATGGAAGTTAATGAAATTCTGCTTTCTTAAAAAGCTCATGAATCTCCATAACTTTGCTTTTTCAAAGGAAACATGCTCCAATTGAGACAGATGTTTTATTTACATACAACTTCTTTCAGTTTTTGCAGTTAATATGATTAATCTGGCTTCCCCCATATTTGTACCATACCCATTATAAAGATACAGTGTTGTTTAGTAGCAGAATTATTAAAAACAAATCTCAAAGACATGCTGGAGTTGTACTTTTTTGAACATTTGTAAAAAACAAGATGGTGGTGCTACACTGAAGCTTACACTTTACTATGTGATCAAACTTCCTCTCAGAAGGCCTCAAATGGACAGAAATAGCTGAAATATGACATGTGCTGGAAGTGGAGGAGAGGTGGTGTGTCATAATGGGAAGTTTTCATAGAGGAGAGTTGCTGTGCTGATAAGTGGCAGATAGAGGTTTTACACTTGGCCGGAGCATATCGTAATAGCTCCAGGAGCAGCAGTGTATTGACTCCAGTCAAGGAGATGGAGGAGAGGAAGAGGAAACATTTCTGTGTGCAGTTTGAAGAGGGTGACGCCCAGCTCTGGAAGAATGCAGGTCTACTGGGAGGAGTATCTGCCATGGAACAGATGTCCTAGTCACAGAGGCTGAGGGTGCAATCACACCTCTCATTTGTCTTTCTTCTTTTTTTTAGAATGTTGGCTATACAGTAGGTGGAGTGGAGATAACAAAGCGGTGAATTTGTAGGTTTAACAACAGTGCAGACATTGCAAAGAGCACAGTTGACAGCATGTATTGTATTAATGATTCAAATGATATGGTTTATTTGGCTGTTTATTTTAATCACAGCTAGTACGTAGTTTGACAGAAAAAGACAATAAAAACAGAGCGCCTTGGTAGCTGAATATTTGCTGCACATGCCATAAACCATAAAATCCCAAGTTATATTCCGACCTCAAGCAATTACCTAGCATTCGTAGCTGGATACAGGATAAAATTCCTCAATTAGTCTCAATCAGTGTTGGAAGTTAGGAGGGTGGAGGATTCAAATGGTGCCTCTTTAGACTCGCTAAAGGACATAAAGGATTAGGCCTATTAGTTGAACATTTTGGAAAGTATGCATAGTCTCTGTTTGCCAATAGTTAGAATAGAATACTTTCACAATTCCAACATTTGTCTATTAAATATGAAGCTACACTCATGAGACAGATAGCTTGGCTTATTTTAGCTTTGGTTTAGCTCAATTTAGCTTAGTTTGGATTAGCCTAGCCTAGTTGCTTGAAACGTATTACCTTGTTCGATCTCATTTGTTTAGCGTAAACACAACCAGGCTAGCTGCTTAACTCTATTTCTACTGCTAATGCTAAGATAAACTTGGGGTCCCCTGGCTGTAGCTTCATAATGACATCTTAGCTCAAGTAAGTGACCCCTCTTCCCATTTTGCTTCTATGTTCTCAGACAAGTTGCAAACAAAGTCGGATATTTCCTATTGATCTAGTTTCACTGTGTTTTAAACGAAAGCTCATCTTCTGTCTCTTGTCTACAAACTGGATCACTTTAATGTTGCAAAGGTTGTGAAGATTCCAGTAATCCCTCTTCAAGTTTAAACAGATCTGAAAAGCATAAATGAGTTCATTCAACTTTTTTCCCCACAAAACTGCAAACATTATAGTCAGCACTTCATCTCAGGGCCTTAAGCACACCGTCCAGAAGTGCAGCCATTTGCACTTTTTATAAGCTTTATCCCCACCTAGTTATTCTAAGATCTGCTGCTAAATTTGTCCCTCATTCCCTCTCCCTAAGCTTAAGCCGTCAGCCCAGTAATACAGCTTCAAGAGCACATCTCCTTCCAACTTATTTATTTATTTATTTATGTCTGCCTTTGGTTAACGCTGTCATACTTCCAGGGTGCAGTACAGTGTGAGACGTGGAGCTGGAAATTGTAGGTTACACTGCTTAAATCTGCGCTTTACCTTATCTGTGAAGAACCCTGTTTGATGCCAGGCAAGGACATTTTGATTAGTAAAAATACAACTACTACTTGTATATGCCATTAATATAAATATAAATTCATAATCTAAAAGAAATTTGAGACACAACATTGGTAAGCTTTTATTTTGTTTTACAATTGATACTTTTATATTTGAAAATATATATGAGAGTTATAATGCAAAAGGTCATGGTGCAAAACGTAATTATTTTTATAACACTCAAAAAACTGCAAAAACATTAGTGCCAAAAAAGAGAGGTTACAGTTTTTATTGTCTCAGTAAGCACAGACGTCTGAAGCACTGTATGAGTTCCATCTTTTGTGCCATCCCATTTTTCCACAGAGAAAATATGTTTTGAATAGTTCATCTAAATGTGCGTTACTTACATCTTTCATGCTGTTAGATATTTCCGATGCAATTTGACAACTTGACACAGAAATATATTGGTTCCTACGAGAGCTAACACAATTCACTGTGAGCGCACGTATGACACCATGTCATATTTCTCTTTATCTTCACACTTCAAACACAGCTATATCTTTCCCTAACATGCAGAGGTGGAGTTCTTTCAACATGACTCCTGCAGACAATTGTGTTTCTGTGTTTCACATCTCATGCTGTTCTTCCTGCTGTCAAATAACGGTGAGGTGATATTTGGGTAACTGCAGGCTGTGAGGTGGAGCACCAGACTCCACCAGAGCGCCTGGAGTCAGCAAGGGGGAGGGACGACATGATGTGTCAGCCAGCATCACATCACGTTTGGCTCCCAGCAAGGCGAAGGTCTCTGGCCAGATCAGTTTATATAATAGAAAGGATGAAAAACAGCAACCTCAGTCAGATTCTGTCTGTACATTTAGACACAATGGGGGCCATATTATGCGTGATGTTTTCACCAGAGATCAGGCCATTTCAGTAAGCAAGGAAAATGAACTTGGAGAGATTTAAAACAAATCTGTCGTCTCTGACAGCCAAAGCCCTTATAGTTGGGCCAGTTTAGTCAAATTTGAGAGATCTTTGGGAGGTGAGGCTTAATCCTACCTCTTGGGATGCGATGAAATGAGATTGAACAGGAATGAATACACAGATTATCAAATAAGGAGTGGTAAAACATCTGGTTACATTTCTCCATGAAGCCACATGAGAGAAAGTCGTTTGATATCCTCGAGGTGTAAGCAATAGAATGCGGCTTTAATTAAATGAGGGGACAAACAAATAGGGAAACACACAAATAAATAAAGGTATTACAATTTTAAAGTATTCTTAATTGTCTATTTGACAATTTTGCAATGCTTGAACAGAATGTGTGGGGGAAACTTTTCACACAGGCACTGTCAGTACTTTGGCCCTGAATCCAACCGGCAGGGGGTGCTGTTGTCTGCCTCGCCTGTAAGGTAAAGAAGTGCATTCATGAGTACATAAAGTACTGTTTAACTGATTGCAACAACAACAAGATAATTTATTTTGACAGCAAACAATAAATGACAAATATTGCATACCCTTACTCAACTGCAAATTAATGATAATGTTATTTATCATTAGCAAGATGTGTATAAGCAGCTGATGCTAACAAGTTCGCCGTATCAACTTTACTGTAGCTATGGGCTAACAAGTTCACCGTATCAATTTTACTGTAGCTGTACTGTAACTGTGGCTAGCCCTGGGCTAGCCTAGTAGTAATGACGTCTCAGAATCTGACTGATTGCTAATTACAGCCAAACTCTGTTGGTTGACCGTTCGTATTCACCGCTGGAATGAATACGGGCCGGTGCTTTACAACAGGTAATTATTATGCTAATTATTTGCAACGTGTGCGAAAGTGCATTTGTGTGTTGTTGTTTTTTTGGGTGGTAGATTTAGCTTCGAGGGTGCTAATGCTGTTTCGGTTCTGTGGTGAACAACCATAGACTGTATATATAAAGTGAACAACCTGCAGTTGCTATTAGCTGCATGCTACTTATTGCTCAAGCTAGCTAATTTGCAGTGCTAGGATGGGTCAGCTCATATTGTTAGCCACATGCTACTTTTTGACAGGCTAGCCTATTTGTATTGGCTGACTAATGGTTATTCCTATATTCCTTTAGCTGTTGTTGGGAGGGTGCATACATAGTTTTACATTACAATATGAAAACATGCGTGCTTAATGAAGTTTCCCTCTATGTTGTTGCATTGGGGGCTTCTTCTCTATAACCTCCAGTCATTAGTAGGCTACAGTAAATAAGTATACACAATTAGCTTTACTAGGAAGTCGTACTGTATAACGTTTTTGAAATACATGAAAGCCACAGTCACAATTCTCCATTCATTTTATATGAACGTTGTTATGAAGATGTGGCAGGTCCGCTTATTAAAAAGTGTAATTTATGATGTGCTTCCATGTGATCTGACCCAATTACTCACATCAATGCAGCATTGTATTACAACACTGGAGAGTTGTACACCTATCTTTTTTATTTGATTACATTTCAACTCATTTATATGAACGTCTTTATAAAATAATCAAGTTTATTCATCGTAAACTCTTGAATTGTTTTCAATAACTGTATTTGATCAAATTAATTACTGATTCTCAATCAATGTGGAACTGTATAACTAAATATCCAAATATGACATATTCCACTTTAGTGTATTTTAGAGCTTTTTCTATTTCATGTGGATATTGTTGAAATATGTTTTGATGTCAAAAACAAGGAGAACTAATAAAATAGTTGTGTTCTACTTGTCCAGTGCAGTAACACAATGATACATTCATATTGAGAACTTTTGTCACATGAAATTACAGCAAATTGAAAGAAATGAAATATGACACATGTTCTCTATTTATGTGGTTTAAAAGTAGAACAGTCCTGAGATTTTTTTCACACATGATCTCCATGTAGGCTTAGTTCACATACAATAATTGTCTATCCTCTACAAGGCCTTGACTGTTGAAATTCCACTGCTACACAATTCATTAAAAGAGAATGCACAATCAATCACAATTATCAATTAAGAAAATTAGTATTGACTAAATGTTCAGCATGTTGTTTCCCATTGCGTCTGATATTGCACACAATGGACTGTAAAAGACAACATGGGGGAAAAAATCACTAGCTGAACACTTTCCAACTAAAATGACCTTTAGACTAATTTGTTCGGAAATGGAACCTTTCATTTTATATTTAACAGCATAATTAAAAATGTTTACTCATCAAGCGTTTGCCCGTTTTGATCTCTCTGCACCGCGCTTGCCTTTTTGTTTTTCATTTGTCTTCCACACAAAAGCCACTAATTAAAGATCTTCAGATATAGTCATCATCAATAGAGAATGGCCTATAAACAGAAAGCGACACAAATGAATGATGATAGGTCTTTTTGAGTATCTTGCTCTCTCATGACATGAATCAATCAGCAGACAAAACAGGCTTGCAGGCCCGGCAACAATGAGTCCAATTGAGCCTCGCTGTGATTATGATTCAGTGAACAGCGTGATTCAAAGAATGGAAATGTTGGGACCAAAGGAAACTGATCAAGCTTTTTTTTTCTTCTGCCTCTCGGGCCCCAGAATCCGCCAGTTGTGTCCCTGATGATGTTGGAGGAACCACTCAGTGGGATAACTTTCAAGTGATTGAGGGGGGGCAATGAGATTTTTGTTTATTCAGGAGCCAGGTGCAGATAACGGGGCCATTAATGATTGGAAGTTGATTACAAGTCACTTCTGCAGAGCACAGCGTGACGTTTGCAGCTTAATCAAGAACAAAAGTTAATGGGTGCAATTTCACATTTCTTTAGGCATTAATTTCTAGGTTACTGGTTATCATTTGGTTGCTTGACGGAATATATATACTCAGGATCATCTTTTAATTTCAGCCTAGTACGGTAGCAAACAATGGCCATCAGATTAACTTTGACTGAGTAAAAATAAGAAAATATTAACATCGCAATGTTTTTTAGTGTGTCAATACAGTATCATTATATTTTGTGATATTGTTTTGATTATCAAAAACACTACTTCTATTTTTAATGAACAGTTAACATGCAAAAATTAAGTCAATACTTTATTTTATTTGCCTCTCAGTGTATGTGCCCTTTCAAAGTAGTACTACTACGATGTTGGATGCTACAGATTAAGAATGCAAATATATATGCAGTACCAATTTCCTTAATGCATAAATAAGTACACTTTTATTGTTTTGTTGACAGCATTGCAATATTTTTGCACTACATTGATTCATATCCTTTGTTTTATGATTTGTATTGCCAGATTCTTGCCAATGCTCCACCGACTCCTGCTCTGGCTCTGCCCCCAGCCACGCCCCCTCACTGGCTCCGCCCCCATACCTACCCCCGCCCTGGCCCGGTCATCCCTTCACAGCCAGGATGTAATAAGGTCAGTTTGAAGTACCTAATTATACCCAGCAGGAGTGACTTGCTATATTAGGATTTAAGTCAGGATACTCCATACTTTATTTTAATCAGCAGAAATGTGTAATTAAATAATGTCAGAAACAAATGATACTGTTAAGTGGAATATTGGCCAGGAAAAGCAGCACCATGCTAGCAAGAGATATGCATGGCGAGCATAAAATGTAAATATAAAAGTGGCGACAGCTCACGGCTAAATGGGGCCACATCACTTGGGTCTTAAGCGGTACACTAGATTGCAATTAATTGAGTAAAAAGTCGATTTACATTTTTTCCAGCAATGCTGCTCCTGTATTTCTATGTCTTCCATGTGTGTCATCAGCTGGCCAGGATGCTAACTTTTGTAGCTTCAGACAATCTTTTAGCCTGTCATATTTGTGATGTCATCGAGTGCATAAACAAACTGTTGACAGAGTTCCAGTTTGAAGGGTTAACAGTCTGTATTTGAAACATTCAGCAAATTGACATTTATTTTATTATTGGATTTCTTTTAATCCTAATTGAGCTTAATGAATGTGATAAATGTCATTACGTTTTTGAATGCTGTTTACTTGGTAAAAAGCTTCAGTGCTGTGTATTCATTGATGATTGAATTTATTCTACAATTAAGTATTTATTGCCTCTAGCTGTGATTTGCCTCCATAGTTTAGTATCAGAATTCCCACAATGCAGTGTGGCAGTGGAGTTATGTTACGGAGTTTGGGTCATGTCTTTAATGAGCACTTTTCTTATTGCCGAAACTGTCAAGCCCTGTGCTCAAAGGGTTGAACGCAATCATTCTCCAGCAATATGCAATAATGAAGTATGAAGGGTAATTGTTAAACAAGTGGCCTCCCGGGAATCTCTACAAGATTGTACCTGACATGTGTGATGTGTACCGGGCGTCGTGTTAGCATGGATGCGAAACACACACTCACAAACACTCGCAGATTAAACCCTATTAATGCAAACTCAAAGCCCAAGTGACATCTCCAGCAGCGTAATGAGAAATTTAGCAGGAATCTAAGGCTGATTATCAACTGCAAATTTGCTGTAATGCCAGTAATCAGAGGAGACGGTACAGTGGAGAGCGAGAAATGAAGGGAAGCCAGCAGCGAGCCTGAGCACTAATTAAACCGTACCTGCAACTTGTTTCCTGCCATCCTCTTAACATGACAATGCTGCCGCGGCCCTGAGGATAGAATTCATTCCAATGCCACGAAAATAGGTCCTGATTTAATGGATTGCTATTTATTGTTGAGTCCATCCACTTATGTGGTTTAAATGAGTTATGAATAAACATGACATGTTTTTCCTCTTGTGTTTAAATGTGTGGAATATTCAACATTCGCTCACCCATTGCAAATAACTGTCCTAATGTCAGAGAGCAACCCTGGCCTGGGGAGGGGGGTGTGGTGAGCGCAAACTAAAATGATAATCGCCTCGTGATATTCTTGTCTGCTCAGGTGTCGGAGGGTTAATCACAAAGTTAACTTATCATCTTCCTGGATGAAGTAATTAAGCAGCGCTCTTCACATAATTGAGGGTGAATAATGAGGAAGAGTCATGCAGTCTGGTGGGAGGAAGACGATGGAGGAAAGACCACCAATTGGCAATTAGGAGATAGGACACTTGATGGAACCTGTAGAAAAGAAATGTTGTTGCGCCACGTATGGCACAGTTCTATCTCCGTGATGTAAGAGCGCAGCAGTAATGAGAGGACCGACCCTCCACAGGTATTATGCTTTCACACCCTACTCTTAATAAACTACCCTCATGTGACTAAACTAGGCCACACTAGATTTATTTAATACACAGAAATAGACCTGGCTCTAAACAAGGCACACATTAGTGATGCTGTGTTTACATAAAGTTTTCAAGTAGGCGACTAGAGGTCAAATGTTTTCTAGTATTTCTCTTTTTGAAATGGAGGGAAGCTATTTTTGCCATGGCAACTGCTAGAGCCTTCACATGCTCTCATTGAAATGTCATCGTAGAGAATGAAAGTGTACTTTATTTGGAACTTGTGTCAAAGCTATGCTGAGCCAGATGCTGCTCTATGGTACCCTAACACATGGTGTTCCCTAACATGTGATCAGTGATGGAATCCTTTTAGATGAACTTTGTTAAAATGTGATATTAGAAGATTAATATGTACATGATCATGATGTCTTGATCCTTCTGTATCTTGGAATGCTCAAAAATCCTATCCAACACGTGTCTCATTATATACCTAGATTGTTGGTGTAGCTCTTACCAAAGTGTCCCTTTTATCAGCAGATATAAGCCATGATAGTAAGTCAATATCCGATCTTCAAAGCTCAATGTACATCTATTAGAGTCTGCTTGGCGGGCGGGGCGCTATCCGCTGCATCCCTCGGTGTAATGTGCAGGACTGTATCACCGAAGGTATTCTTAGAACCATTATGTTTCCCAAAAAGACAGCATCCGTCTCCTCTGCATTTTCTGCATGGCGAGTGCATGAATACGGCAAATCAATACAGAGAATAGCAATCATGAGAAACTGCTGGAGCGTCGGTGAAAAGTGCGACACTCCAAGCACTCGCTGTTTAACGGAACATACGCGGCCTGCTTAGGCCTTGCTCAATTTATCGACTGCTGCAAGAAATCAACAGTGGCAAGCAGCTTAGCGCCTCTCTCTTCCCATAATAGACTCCATTCATACAGGCCTTTTATTCTGTACGCAGCGCGAGGTGACAAATGGACATAATGTCTGCCAGCCTGCTGCTGAATTTATTTGATTCCCCCCGTCCCCCCCCCGTCCCCCCCTCTCTTGTGATCCTCACTGATATATCTTGACGCTCTGAAGTATGCAGAGTAAATTCACTCTGCATCCAAGGCTTTTTGTAACCTTCAGACTGCCAGGAACGATCTGTGTATGCAAACCGCAAACAGCCATTGTCATCCTTGAGAACACAAGGAGTCAGAAAAAGGTTCAAAAGTCTTTGAAGTATGATAAAACAATAATACTGCGTTCATACCACTTACAATATGTTGAGAAGATTAAAGTACGGGACTTAGTTTCTCCAAAGGTCCAAAAGATGATCTAAATGTACTTCATAATAATAATAGAGTAGAAGTGCAGATGGGTGATATAATACATTCCATGCACTGCATCATCATTTCCTAAACAACAGATGGTAAACTGAATAGAAAATAGTTAAAATAAATCAGACGGCAATGTGTTTAGCCACACAGGCAAGCAAATGCATCTTCTCAGACTGACATCATCTTATTTTATATAAACAAATATGTTTACTGCATTTCAAAAGTTTAGCTATCAAGCACCCAGTTCTTGTTTCCCCATGTCAAAAAGGGTAATAAAGTTGGAATGATCATAATTCCACTTGATGATGCAGAGCATTAATAATGGGAGCATTTTACTACGGATGTAAATAAATATTTCAGCCTCAGAAGCGTCGTGTCGGTAATCTATCACCCCACTCCCAAAGATGGGATGCTCCCCGCGGGAAGATAATTCACCAGTTGTGGATCCTGAGCAGCAGATGATCTATTCAGTCCTACAAAATGTTATTTATTGCTTTCCTAATTAAATGTGGTATCTTGGTGGAGGGGCTGTCACGGTATGATTAATCAAGTCCCAGTGGCCGGAGCCGGAGAGGGCCAAGCAGCAGGTGCTGCTCACTCCAGCCTGAAACGCTGCTGCTCTCTGCGGGGGCACAGGCAGACATGGCGCTCAGGTTTCTTGAACGATACACACGAGGAGTCGGAAGCAAACAAACTCTATTTAGATTCACAGCCCCAACTTATTCATTGTTTATAAAGGCATGCAAACTAGAGCTGAAACAATTAGTCAAATCTATTTTCTGACATTTTGTAGACCAAACAATTAATTGAGAAAATAGTAGGCAAATTAATTGATGATGAAAATTATCGTTGGTTGCAGCTATTGTGGATATTGTTCATTTATTATTTATATGACTCTCAATTAATTATACGACTGCCTGCTTTCACAAGCCGGCATTCCTCTCTCACAGTTCTGTGGCCTATGTATGTGTGATATTATGTACAGTGGGGCAAAAAAGTATTTAGTCAGCCACCAATTGTGCAAGTTCTCCCACTTAAAAAGATGAGAGAGGCCTGTGATTTTCATCCGAGGTATACCTCAACTATGAGAGACAAAATGAGAAAAAAAAATCCAGAAAATCACATTGTCTGATTTTTAAAGACTTTATTTGCAAATTATGGTGGAAAATAAGTATTTGGTCAATAACAAAAGTTCATCTCAATACTTTGTTATATACCCTTTGTTGGCAATGACAGAGGTCAAACGTTTTCTGTAAGTCTTCACAAGGTTTTCACACACTGTTGCTGGTATTTGGCCCATTCCTCCATGCAGATCTCCTCTAGAGCAGTGATGTTTTGGGGCTGTCGCTGGGCAACACAGACTTTCAACTCCCTCCAAAGATTTTCTATGGGGTTGAGATCTGGAGACTGGCTAGGCCACTCCAGGACCTTGAAATGCTTCTTACGAAGCCACTCCTTCGTTGCCCGGGCGGTGTGTTTGGGATCATTGTCATGCTGAAAGACCCAGCCACGTTTCCTCTTCAATGCCCTTGCTGATGGAAGGAGGCTGTCACTCCAAATCTCACGATACATGGCCCCATTCATTCTTTCCTTTACACGGATCAGTCATCCTGGTCCCTTTGCAGAAAAACAGCCCCAAAGCATGATGTTTCCACCCCCATGTTTCACAGTAGGTATGGTGTTCTTTGGATGCAACTCAGCATTCTTTCTCCTCCAAACACGTCTAGTTGAGTTTTTACCAAAGAGTTCTATTGGTTTCATCTGACCATATGACATTCTCCCAATCCTCTTCTGAATAATCTAAATGCTCTCTAGCAAACTTCAGACGGGCCTGGACATGTACTGGCTTAAGCAAGGGGGACACGTCTGGCACAGCAGGATTTGAGTCCCTGGCGGCGTTGTGTGTTACTGGTGGTAGCCTTTGTTACTTTGGTCCCAGCTCTCTGCAGGTCATTGAATAGGTCTCCCCGTGTGGTTCTGGGATTTTTGCTCACCGTTCTTGTGATCATTTTGACCCCACGGGGTGAGATCTTGCGTGGAGCCCCAGATCGAGGGAGATTATCAGTGGTCTTGTATGTCTTCCATTTTCTAATAATTGCTCCCACAGTTGATTTCTTCACACCAAGCTGCTTACCTATTGCAGATTCAGTCTTCCCAGCCTGGTGCAGGTCTACAATTTAGTTTCTGGTGTCCTTTGACAGCTCTTTAGTCTTGGCCATAGTGGAGTTTGGAGTGTGACTGTTTGAGGTTGTGGACAGGTGTCTTTTATACTGATAACGAGTTCAAACAGGTGCCATTAATAGAGTTAACAAGTGGAGGACAGAGGAGGTTCTTAAAGAAGAAGTTACAGGTCTGTGAGAGCCAGAAATCTTGTTTGTTTGAAGGTGACCAAATACTTACTTTACAGAGGAATTGACCAATTAATTCATTAAAAATCAGACAATGTGATTTCTCATTTTGTCTCTCATAGTTGAGGTATACCTAGGATGAAAATTACAGGCCTCTCTCATCTTTTTAAGTTGGAGAACTTGCACAATTGGTGGCTGACTAAATACTTTTTGGCCCCACTGTATCTGTGAGAAGCAGACTCGCATTGTTCTTTTAGTTTTTATAAATATTAATTTAAGTGTGGGGAAATAATATGCAGGGTCTTCCTGAATAGAGAGTTAGAAAGTGGCCGCCTCCGTTAAATTCAGTGCTGCCTCCACTAGATTTTGCCTTTACTGAAGAGAGGCGGCCTGAATCAAACCTTTCTGATTGCGCTGCTTCAAGGACTTAAAACAAAACACATCGGGATTAAAGAACTGATGCTTCAGTACCACGTTGATTCTGAATATGTGACTGGACTGGTACTGCTACAGATTCGACTGTCGCTTCCATTTTCTTCTCTGCTCACTCTAACTTGCTTGGCATCAGTATGAACCCTCTTGTCTTTTTAGTCATAATTGATTGTAATTTAATATTTTTACCTCAGTAACAAGTTGGCGTTTAGAGGTAACTTGATACTTTTGTTGGCAACAGTTTGCGAGTGATTTCTTATTCAGCGAATCTGTTGAAATCTGTGAAATCTGTCTTATTTAGTCAAAACCCACATTTTGTCAGTGGCAAAAGTTTTGCCAAAATGCAGGTTTGGTCTGACATTCAGACATTAAGAAGAAAATCAGGAAATCGTTACATTCGATGGATGTGGGAAGATGGATCCAGCAAATGTGTGGCGTATAATTCAATCTTTTTTATAACTAATAGACTTTAGCTTTAAGGCACTGCATATCAGATGCAGATAGAAAACCATTTTACAGAAATACTGGACAAGCTTGAGTTTTGTCACCCAAAATGGATGAGTAGCAGAATAAAACATTCCATTTATTGATTAAATGTTACCAATTCAACAAAACAAGGCACAAAGTGAAGGATGATTGCATTCTTGTTGTCATCAAGGAGCTGCTTTTTAACCACACAATGTAGCTAATGAATATGAATCGGAGCGTCTGAGCACTTAAGTAATGCGCGTGGACGGCCGCACTTTGAAAAGTGGCCGAGATCCTGCGCCGGCTCACCACTACATTAGTGTCAGAGTAACGCTTAAAGCCCAGAGTCTCCATTTCAGCTGCGTGGAGAGGGGAGTATTGGACTACAGAAAGTCGATATCTGTGTTGAGCACAAAATGAACATGGTGTTTAATCCTATGTCCACAACAATAGTCTGCTCCATCACATTGCTTCACCCGTTCCGTACCTTCCACCGCCGGCCTCGGGGCACAGGCAGAAGGTGTGGGGGGTTTATTAGACCTAGCTGTGTGTGTGTGTGTGTGTGTGTGTGTGTGTGTGTGTGTGTGTGTGTGTGTGTGTGTGTGTGTGTGTGTGTGTGTGTGTGTGTGTGTGTGTGTGTGTGTGTGTGTGTGTGTGTGTGTGTGTGTGTGTGTGTGTGTGTGTGTGTGTGTGTGTGTGTGTGTGTGTGTGTGTGTGTGTGTGTGTGTGTGTGTGTGTGTGTGTGTGTGTGTGTGTGTGTGTGTGTGTGTGTGTGTGTGTGTGTGTGTGTGTGTGTGTGTGTGTGAGCACATGTGATCGAGCTATATGGATTACACTCCGCAAAAGCCGTTCCTAGACCTCTTTCGATGGGGCTCAAATTGGCAGAGAATGTGACAGCTCTTGTGATGAGTCAGTCTGATGATCGTCGTCTCACTTCCCTGACAAATGCGATTTTAAAAAGGAGCCGTTATGTAAAGTCAGGATTAGCAAGGTTTGGACCATTTCCGGTAAAAACAGGACAATTTGAGTTCTAGAGCTATATCCTAATTGTTGTATGTTAACGGATGACAGTACAGTAAAAGACATGAGCTAAGTAGGGTACACTGAGTTCTTTGATCTTTACGTAGATGATGCACTCAACATCTCGACCAGAATGTTCAAAGTGGAAATGAAGAATTCTTTTTTTCCATTTCTTCCATAATGCCATGCAGGTTTAGTGCATGATTCATCAGCACCGAGTAAAGCAGGTTAATGATTACCTGTCACCTGTATTCTGATAAGTTGTTCATGTGTACTTTTTTTTTGTCGGTAGAAGAAATATTAATAGAAATGTTCTCTCGTTTTATAGGTTGTTACAACCTTGAATGTCGAATGTATACAGTTTGTAGCAGGCCAGCTAAGGGTATGGAAAAGTATTGCAGACCTAAGTAATTTATATTCCAACAGAACATATGCCAAGGTTGATTTTGTAAAAAAAATATATATATGTTTTTTAATGTAGCCAAGAAACCCAATTTGGATTATGACACCATTTTTAAAATGGTGAAAATGTGATTGGCTAATGTGGTTTGATTTGTCTGGACAGAATCTAGGAAATATTTAGTTTCTGAGACCAATGGTTCAAGAAGTTATTGGCCAAAACAAAAAGAGTGGTTTTAAAGCATTACCTTGTGACCAAATTGCAACATATTCGTCACTGCACTCCCTGCAATACACATGCCAAGTGTAAAGTGAGTGTTGACATGCATAGAGAAAGGCTGACGGTTACATTAGTTGTTAAAACTGTGTATATTTATTATACACTCTTTATTTGCCACTTCAACAGCTCAGCTCCCCCACAGGCCTCATTACAGTTTCATCCCATATTATGGTGAGTGATATACAGTCGCTCTCTATTTCCAGCCTGACGTCGACTGACTGCCTGCACGGTGTTAGTACACCAGAGGGTTGATTTCCTCTCTGTGTTTTCCTGTGGTTTTATCCCTCTCACCTCCTCACCTGGCCGCTGGCCTGTGGTCTGGCAGCCTCAGATGGTTAATTATCTCTTGTCTGAGCCGGGATCACCTCCCCGGGGGCCCTGCAGCATAACGCTGTATCAGAGGCAGCCTATTGAACTTCCTCCCAGCCCACCGGGGCGTCCAACCACCTGGCTAATAACGATTCATGCAGCTGCCAATCCGCCTGAGCCGCGCCATCAATATTCCTGTCTGCAGAATAACATCAATTAAGAGACATGGATCTGAACATTGAGATGCAGGACAAATATCACCCGACGAGTTGATGTCTTAAATGGCACAGACAGCTGATGCTTTGATCGTGGAGGAGCTTTTTGTCTTGAAGATATATTGTATGTCTATTGCAAATAAGGCTACAACCACACATGAAATAGAAAGTATTAAAGAACCTTTGCTACAATATTATACTAGTGAGATCTTACTAGGGGTTCTTGTATGCTCTTCAATAGTTGCTGGATTGCTGGGAAGATTGTAAAGAAGATCAACCAACTTGTAAAACTAAAATGCAAAATACAAAGGTCTAGGGTTTGCTAAAGGTAACGGTTCAAACAGTTCATTCAAAAAGATGTCTGATAATAGGCAACTCACAAGTATGTATTGCAAAAATCGTTAAAGTATTATAATACCCACTTTTATATAATCGGTAGTACTGTATGCCTTATTCCATCCCGTTGTAGAACACGATCACACAAAAAAAGGATTGTGACATCATTGTATTGGCAAACATCTTTAACATTTTAAGGTAAAACATTGCTAAATAAGTCTTAAACTGTCTGTTAAAATGCAGGGCACAGACGGCCTCTGACTCTCAGCCTTCCCTCCCTGGGTGGCTGTGTTAATCATGCTGAACAGTGGGGAATGTCTCGGAGCCTATCGCCGTTAATGGCGACATCAGTGAGAGCAAGGGATGTGAAGGGGGGGCAGGCTGAAAACCCCAGACCCTACAGTGTAGGCCGGGGTTATTATCTGCAATTACCCTGATTGCTAAGCCCTTCATTTGAATGACTAAGGTTAAAGTCATTTATCCCTGGTGCTACTACCAAACTGAATCGGAAATGTTCATTATGCAGTCAGTGAATAATGTCCTAACTGGAAACTGTTGGGTAGGAAATACAGGGCAGTGAGACTGTGATCCTAGATGTAAAAGGTATCGGCGCTAAAGCAAATGAATTGAGTTAGTTCTTGGTCCTTCTAGATGGCGTTACTTCCCGTTTTCTCTTTTTCCCTTGTTCTTCTAAAACTATTTGACTATAACACAGCAGAGCCTCATTGCATTTATTAAAAGCACTTTGATTGCCCTAGTTATGCCATCTGTGAAAGTCAAATTCCCAAATACATAGTTATTGCTAATTCTCCCTGCGTCCTCAGACAAATATTGCTGCTCGGGAGCTCCGTATCTAGTGATCAATCATATCACCTCTCCGAACCCGCTATGCAATTTATTAAGTGCTGAACAAATGGGCCGGAGCACGCGAGCGGCTGTTCCCAGGGCCAGGAAATGTAAATCTAAGCAGAGTAACAAATTAGTCGGACTTTGTTCTTTTTTCTGCTTGCATACTAAAATCGCTGGCGGCAAAGCAAGGTAGACATTAAACTTGCAAAGGTTATAATAAGAGAAATTTGTATTTGTAAGCAGACAGCCAGAAGTTGTTGCTACTGATGCATTATGGTGCTACTAGAGAAATGGTCCTCTAAAGTAATTGTTTTCCTCCATTTCTTTCTTTTTTTCCATCTAATTATGACAAAGCTCACTTGTGTGCACTAACTGAAAGAACAATATTCTTTGCCACATTGTATTTTTTGTCAGAAGATGTCAATTCTACCACATACCGTGAACCTGTTTTACCTAGCTGTTTGGATTCCATTTACACCCACTAACAACCTGCGTCTCCAATTTTGTTTGGAAACTAAACGCAAATGCATCAACCATATTGGCACACATAACATTGATATTGGACATTATTACAAAACACTGTACCACGGTCAACAACATTGTATTTTAACCTCTTAATGGTATTAGCCAAAATAGCAGCATGTCTTAAGGCACGGTCATTCACTTAGTCCTTCAGTCGAACCATTTCACAATTTAGATATGCAGTTGTTTACTGATATTGTGTACTGTTTTTGACTTGTGGCACAATCATATTGAATGTTTCAATTCATGCAGATGTTGCGTGTGTTTCATTTTTGTCAGGTGATGTTTAAATGACTCAAATTGTTGTCAGAATTGAGCATGTCTGCTAGTATTATATCACAGTCAAATTGTCTTGAAAGTGTTCAGTGTTAATTAGCTGACATAGATGTTGTTGCCCAAAGGTCTTAGAGTTCCCCAGCAATCTGGACATACATGTTAAAGTTCAGCCTTGCTTAAGTGCAAAATATTTTATACATTTATAAACTAATGTTTTGGTACTCCTCTAGATAGACGCATATCTATATATAGCCATGTACTTTAAAGAACTACCAGACTTGGTTACTTTCCTAACTAGATATCTCTTTTTAGTCTTCAATGTGTTCCTTCCAGGAGAGAGATGAAATTAATTTGGAATAAAATGCATTATTTTTGCCAAAGGCCCAGTTATTCCACCATTTTGAGTTAAAGCAAATCATTTGAGTTGACTTTATCAATCCGGACACATTACACCAACCAAAATTGTCATTATTATTTTCTTGGATACCAGTTGGAGACATAATTCAGGAACAAAGGCAGCAGTGTAAATTGTGGGAAGACTGAGTTGGCTCGTGTTGCAAATCAGGAAAGCGGGCGGCTCATCAGTATTTCCCCTCTCCCCCCCTTATCCGTCACGGGTAGAAATGGCAACACGAGGCTCTTTCAACATGAATAACAGCCTCATACCGATGCTCCGACCCGGTCGTGAACTTCCCGGTATCTTTTGCAAACAGACGTCTCCCTGAAAATGGCAAAATGTTTGAAATCCCTCCGCTAGATTTCCTCTGTGCCATATGAGAAGAGCAGATTTTTTTTTTTCTCTCCTCCCCTCAGTGTTAACGCTCCCAAAACCTCACCTTTTATCTGGTCACTTAAAATTCATAAAGTGTGACTGGATGATTACTTTTACACATACTGCCTTTGACCTCCTGTCGCTTAATTATCATAAAGCTGCACAGAGGAGAACGAGTCATTGCCTCCTCTTTTGTGCCACTGTAATTGCATTCTTAATTTTGGGAGGTGAGAAATACTGATACAGCAGCTCAGGCCCGATATCACAGGGGTTACATTGTTGTAGTGGGAGGAGGGAGACGAGGGATGGGAGGGGCTCGATTGAGAAACAATGGCGGAGATGAGGTCCCAGCAATGACACTCCAACATCACGTTTAACTTAAATAATTTCTCATAACGAGGCAAAAGTGTAGCCATGGAAAATGACATACAGTAACCTAAAAAGATCAAATTCCCATTGTGAACTTCATAGTGTTGTGTGAATGAGTCCTGAACCTGGCAGTTAGTTAGCATTTTAGCACTTAGGTGACTCTCAAAGTACCGTAATTTCCGGACTATAAGGCGCACCTGAATATAAGCCGCAGCAGCTAAATTGAATGATGTGTACATATATAAGCCGCACTGGACTATAAGCCGCAGGTGTTTTAATGTTTCATTACCATATGTAAGGGTTCGTGCACAGAGGGGATTGTCGGGAAAGAGATGGCTGTTTGAGGAAGCTCCCATTTATTAACATTTCAACAAACAAGTTGCATATTTGCATAACGTATTCAAGTGTTACGATTTAGTGCAATAGTAGCTACAGAACATGTGCTGTGTAAACTGTACTGTATCACATAGCGTTTCAGACACACAAACTTTTCAACTTTCAAACTTAAGCGGTGCGCTCCCAGCGCACGTACCGGCAGTGATCTACAGCAGTGGTTTTCAACCAGTGGTACGGGGACAAACTGTCTCGCTCTCGTAATGTCTGTCTGTCTTGCTCTCGTTCTGTCTCTCGTACCACTCTCGGTTCCACTTTTACTTTTGCGCGATACCTGTCTCACTCTTTACAGGCCTCCAGCTTTTCCTGCTGGAGCCCGCCGCTTAAAGGTGGGGGGCGCGGACCGGCCATAGAGCCCATAGAGTTAAAGGAGGTGGACTGTAACCTGTCAAATCCATAGATTTAGGAGGTCCCCTAGTGGCCGTTAGCTGTAGAAATCCATAGATTAGCCGCACCGTTATATAAGCCGCAGCGTCGAAAAATGGGAAAAAATGCGCAGCTTATAGTCCGAAAATTACGGTAAATGGTTTCTTTCAATGACTTCTTGGTTAGATTCCCAAAATAAGCTCTGTGCTCAATACTAACTTCTATGACAGAATACGTCAGTAAACACTCCGCAAACATCTAAAGCTTTCATGTGTTTTAATACGGGGGATGCTAACTAGTGGCTAAATGAGACAACTTAATGAAACAAGTCCGCCTTTGGCTTAGCAGTGTTGTCTAGAAGTCTTGGCCCTATCATGTAGTTCATTTGTAGCATTAAGTTATTTTCTAGCGATTGTATTCACGCTTTAAATAAAATTGGTATTAATACGTGAAATAATCCCGCTGAACAAAATGTGTAAATATCATACATGTGAGTTTGCCACATAACTTATTTTCTTGCACTATTCCAAAATCTAAGGATGCTCCGATCGGCCGCCCATCGATATCGGCCGATACTCACTCTCTGCCGATCGATCGGTGCTCTCTAAAAATGCCGATCGCGAGAGCCGATCGCATGACGTAAAATGATGGCGTAAAATACATAACACTTTTCTCAGTGCGCGGCAAAAGAAGCTCGCCAAAATGGCTTCACCAGTCTGGCAGTATTTTAAGGCGTCCGAAAAAGACCGCAAAACAGCGGTATGCGGCGTGTGTGAAGCAGAAACCCTGCAGCTCCACCCGCTGTGACGGACCGGTGAGTGGAGCAACACACACACTAAGAGCTAGACCTAACACACTTAGCTATTTGATCTACCTCTGGAACAAGCTAAACTAGTTATAAATACATTCTTCACTGGTGGGTCACTCATTACCGGATCAGCGAGCTGCATGAGATGCTGACGGGCTGTCAGGAGAGAGAGAGAGGAAAAGAGAGCTATTCCACTTAAGTTATTTCATGTGTAGTCATTTTGCATTCAGCTCAGATGTTCCCACTGTATCCCAGGCCTCATAGTGGTGCCTCTAACAGTTTACATCTTGCAGCAAACCATCAGTAAATCCCATATAACCTTGTCAAGGTCGAGCTTTGGAAGATAACACGATTCTGTTGTGATTGTAACAACGTAGATAAGAAATATACATTTTATAATCAAATATTGATTTTTTTTTTCTTTTTCTATCTGGTTTTCAAGTGTGTGACATCAGATTGACTTTGTAGGACGGCAAAAGTCATATTTTTCTACAAATGGGAAGCCTTCAGAGGTCTGGGTTTAGTAATACTTGAATACAAGAACATATTTGATTGGGAATGAATAACAATACTTTTTACTCATCACATTTAAACTTTGCCACCCAGCAGGCAGCCAGTTGTTTGTTTACTCAGTGAATCAAGCTGCTGCTCAATCTGTGAAATGCATATTGATAGACCACATTAGCCTAATGTCAAAATGTATTTGATAAAGGTCTTTTGGGAGGTAACAAATGTATGTGATGGTGTTCAACTTGGATTGATTAACCATGATCACAGAGATACATTTCACAATTACTGGATGTCTCCGGTCTGCTAGTCCATTTTTAATCATACAAATTGACATTTGGGATGTTAAAAATGGGTGTAGGAACCATTAGTGGGTACATAGTTTATTTACCATTCAGTCAGCCACTCCCACCAAGCACTAGCCATCTTTAAATGTAACTGCATTTATCTATTTTTGAACTTTCTTCTATGTGAAGGCTCTCTCTTTCTATTTCATTCTTGCTTTCTCTTTGCTTTGCCAAGTATTTCAAACAGATAGCACACAGTAGACCAAGGCCGCACAGTTCTACCAACTACCGCAAAGTACGCTATATATTTAATCCGAGAGAATTTACAAAGGTTGTTTATGCAGCAATTAAATGCTCAGCCCTCCTTGCCTCGGTATTGCAACACATATCAAGTACATACATATCTGTCTGCCTTTCCACGATCATTTCATATATTGTTTTAAAATCGTAAGTTGGGGAATTCTAATATTGCCCAACCCTATTCTAACCCTATGCTTTTTTCCTGTCTAGTGTAGTTTCTGCAACATCATTTCAGAAATATGTTTTCTACCTATATCTGAGCAAAAACCTCAACAAAAAGTTGCATGTTAATGTCAAAAAACGTAGTATTAAATGAGATTTAGGGTCAAGGAATTTGAAGAGTATTGGTGGACGTGTTTTGCTGACGGTCATAAGCTCAGAACTTTGCTGTAATATGATTTTACAGTACGTGACACAGTTGGATATAAGCCTAAAAGGTTGTTAATCCCCACAAATAACACAGCAGGTGAACTTACTCTTAGACAAATGACCATTTATACTAAATCACAGTTTTCAATGTTGCGACTAAAACCGTTTAGCTCACCAAGAGAATGTGTTCGATTAAACTTTCTACCAAGAACCGTTCAAGTTGTTTGTTTCACTTCCAGCGCTGTGATCAGTTCCACCTGTAATCAGATGAGAAGGATGTCTATAAGTAGATGATGAGAAGGAACACACAATGATGGGATACGTGCACACATGTTATATCTTTAGAGACTTTGACATGTCAAGAAAAAGAAAAAAACCCTGCTCTGCACGCTTTGCTAACATAACCAGCCACCACTGGGGAGACGGTAATGCGGCCTCCCTGGGTAGATGTGGTTTATGCAGAAACAAGACTGTAATCAAGCACGAGGACAGGGTCTAATTACTCATCCTCCCCGTGTCTCTCAGAGATCACATCAGTGCTCATGGAATACAGGCTGCATGGTGACCTGTCCCTGTCGGGGGCCGGCCTGGCTTTGACAGCACCTGGGCCACACACGCTGTACAATATGGCTCTGTACTGTGCATGCAGAAATAGAAATCTCTGCTTGATACTTGGAATGCAGTGGAGGGTAAACCTGTCAAGGCTCAGTATTTTTCTCAATAACTATATAGCTACTCTCGCCCCAAATAATTGACACATCTTTTCTTAAATGATATGGAATATATGTGAACTATCTCTGTTTGAAGAACTAGCTACATGCAAAGCCATATGTAATAATAGGATTTCAAACAAATCTTTACAAAGGAGTTGTAGTTTCAGTATTTTAAATTGATCATTGGCTAAATCTCCTTAAATGGCATATACTGTAAGAAACTGTAGAGCTAGACTAAAGGTCAGTTATGAACTGGTATATGTATAACTGAATAATCCAATGAAGCAAATGTAGATTACAACAAGTGACACAGATGATGGTTTCATTTCAAGGGTTTGTTAACTAGCTACAGTAGCTAACGTGATAAAGCATCCAATAACAACGCAGCTTCTTCTCAAACCCATCATCTATTGAAATCCTCATTCTGGTAGCCTACAGTATATTTATACCACAAGTAGTTGGTATCTATGCAAATATCTTATCACATTTAAATGTTTGTGCAGACGTCTATTTGTAGTAGTGATAATCTCCGTGTCAGCTGTTGCAGAAAAAAAATACACAGATGAACACACACACACACACAGTTAGCCCCCCCCCCCCATCCCTCGCTGAGATTGATTTACCTTTGTGTCCCAGGACTGTCGTTATCATGGGCCTCTCAGACAGGCCCGCTATGATAGCTCAGGGAAAGTGGGACGGAGGTGGCAGCAGGCGCATGATGGAGAAGAGCTTTTATCAACGATGGAGAGATCAATCATTCTTATACTGAGAGAAAAAGAGGGGAGAGAGATGGAGAGCACAGAGAAGAGTTGCAATCCTAGGTAAACAGCTCAACTCTCTGTAAGATGGTCTTTTCGCTTCATGTATTTAAGTAAAAACTGACTAAGGGCTTACGTTCAAAGTGTCATATAGAGACACTTTTACTGAAGTCCAGTTGTTTTGTAGTTCCTGGAAAGATGTGTCCTATATGTCAAACTAAATATAGAAACACCCGGTTGCTGAGGGCTGTAAAATAAAGAGTTAACTCAAATATAATAATTTGTTTGTTTGCAGAAGTTGATATTTCCATCCATTTTAATATATCACTGTTGGCTAAAATAAAGCGCATCAACGTCCGACGTTATATTTACTGTTATCTGCAGATCCATGCACCTCAGCCTGCATCCGATTGGGTCCTAAAAGGCCTGATCGCGAAAGAAAAATACATATTAAATGGTTTTTAAATGGAGCTTTTTTGTCAAGAAAATGTAATGACTGCTCATAATAAAGTACTATAATTAAGATGTCTCCGAAATAAGTCCCTAATGATATACTTTATAGGAGATTGTTAGGAATTACTCAAATAAAAATAATTCAAAGTAGATTCTGTACATTTACTGTAAGAGTTCCTACTACTGCTTTAAGAATTGCTATACAGTTTGATTTTAGTGGAAAAGGAAGCTACAAGTTTACAGATTTTGAGTGTTGAACACTGATCAGCACCATGGACAGCACCCTTTAACTGTGTTCATCGTTGGTTCCAGCTGTCTAAAGGGCGTAGATTCAGAACGCATGAATAGTTTGCTAAAAAGAAGTCATAAGGGAGATCAAATTGCAGTTATGATGTGCTTTGCATAAGGACTAATATTACGAGGAGCTCCATATGGTGAAGACTGACAGGTGTTGAATATGTATGATTTACATTGTTCTCTTTTCCCTTTTTATACAAAGTTCATATTTAAGTAGGTGGTAAATGAGTGTGCCTGGAAGTCTGCGCGATATCCTCCTTCGGCACAAAATGTCTTCATTTCATGCAATTGTGCAACAATTGTATGAACGGACCTATCGAGGCTCTAATATGTCTAGCATTAACCTCATATCGTTGTCTCTGTCTTTTTCTATTATCCAACTTTTTTTCTTTACTGTAATTTCTCCCCTCATCTTAACCTGTCACATGAGTACTTTGCCAGGCCAACAAATTGCTGTCAGATAATAGTTTTTAATAGTCTTCCCATTTTGTTTTTGTCTGATATAACCGTGATCCAGGAGCTCTTTAACTAATAAACATTAAATCCATATCATGCGTGGACCCTGGCAATTGTTCACAGATTCTCAATGATGTATAATATAATGCCACATGAAATCCAAGCTTTGTGGGAGTTATTCAAGTCTGCAGTGTAAGTGTTATTGATCCTGTAATTCCTGGACCCTGGATATAGTAGAAGGCTTGACTATAATTATGGCTCTGATTGCAGAGAATGGAAGAAAAGAGGAGTACATTGACAGAACATTGTATTATTTCCATCTTTTCAAGCAAGTGAAGTAAAAGCGATATTTCAGTAATACTTACTTAAGTTTTACTTTAGTGAGTAAAGCTCTAAAATATAATTATCAAGCAATTCTCCTTGATTGTTCTAAGTCCACAGAGAGTGTTATTTGTTGCCAATACGCTTTGTTAGTTTGGTGCTGTTGACGCACTTCCACCTACCTAGTGCTGGCAAAATGTGAAAGCCCACAAGTGACACTTTTGGAGATTTATAATAAAGAGGCAGATGGACTCTGCTGATGACCATGATATTTGTAGATCTCATCTGAAAAGGCTATTACATATATTTTCGAGGGAACACTATCTAGATTCAAAAGCTGTTCGTAAGGGGTCCCCCTGCAACTTTAAAAAAGCCTCTATTTTGCATTGGTACTAAAGCCTAATTACAAAAAATGTGTACTTATTTCCATGGATTTTGTCATCATTTCTATCAGTTCTGTCAGAAAATCATACTGATTATCAGTAATATAGATCAAAACTGTGATTGAGGCACACTGGATGCTTTTCGGAAACCATTTTCCTTAATTTTCTCTTTCAAATAAATGTTGTTTACCCGTGGCTTTGTCTGAAATAGTTACTAAATGTAATTATTGTGCATTATTTCACACCAGAACATTTTCTCCAGTCATAACACAAACTTTTAAACAATGTGAACAATAAATGAACTAAATGACAAGAATCCGTATTAACTAAAATTAAGCATCATCTCAAACAACTTTTTTGTCAAAATAGAATTGTATATTAAACAACAGAAATGACATTCAACACAATGAGATCTCCGATAAATAATAGAACATTAATAGCCCTACTGTTCAGCAGCATAACTAGCTTGATTATGTCCCTACTCAGAGACTAAACCTTAGTCCTAGGGTGGCAGGCTGGTTTTCATTTTGTATTCAGTTCCTTTGCCTTGTTAAGATTTTTGGGTTTCCAAGTGTTCCTCAGTCAGTCTAGAACGCCATGTTTAAAAGGTATAGATATCCCTAAATAGTAATAGAAATACATAAATAAATAGAAATAGTAATTTTTTTAAATGATTATCCACGTAAGGGAGCAAGGCGAAGTGACCGACACTCAACGGCTTGCGCCAACAAAGGGGACGAAATAGTATTTTTCTTTTATTATTATCCACGTAAGGGAGCGATATCACGTTAGATATATCTAAACCTTTTAAACATATACCGTTACCGCAAGCTACGATGGCGCAAGGGTATAATCTACGCCTCTCAAACAGGGAGTGTTTTCGCCTTTTAATCATTCAATCACTATTAAATGTTACTATTGTAACACTAGTTAACAATAGTTAGCTATCTTGAAAATAAATCACACTGGTTTGACTTAGATTTGAGGGCATGGGCTTGAGCATGATGTAATTATGTTATCTATCACATTCAGTAACCTGTCTGTCTTTAAATTCTTTAAACAGCTCTGGATGCCGGTCGGCGAGGTGCCTGGCCAAGTTTGATGTGTTGGCTCCCTTGGTTTGCAGGGATCTAAAACATTTCTTACAGACTGGCCTCGTGGTGTCCGTAGGCTTGCCCTCGCTGTCAGAGATGTAACCAAAACATATTTCTTGTCAACAAACCAAGGCGCAGCGGCAGTTGCACTCCCACTTGCAGCCATGTTTCTCGTTTTCTCACATGCTTTGGCAGCTAGCGCGTGCATGAGAGAGGGGAGGCACTTAGAGCGTGCATGAGAGGGGAGGGACTGCAGGCACGGCTGCAGGGAGTGGAAGCAGAGCGCTGAACACACACACAGGAAATACGGCTCTTATTAAAACAACGTCATTCTTAAAGTAACGTTTTTAGCGGCAGGGTACCTTGCTAGTATCGGTACACCGTGCAACACTAGTCTGAAACCTGTCGGCTAGTATCCATTACCAAAAGAAATGTAGGCAAACATTTCAAAATAAGACCCAAACAGAAATTGACCATGATGGTCAACATTAACCTTCTAATTTCTAAGTTTGTGACGGCGTACATTAATAAGAATGAGCCTTCAGAGATACCTCTTCAGCGCCTTCTTGTTGCCTCTTCATATTTTCCTGCAGATGAATAAGTCCAGCTTATTGTCCAATATTGTATCTCACTCTCTGTGCCGCCCAGCTGTTTATGCAGTCTACAAACATTACTGTGCTCCGAGAGTTGGAGCCAAATGTGGAGGGACACAACGCCCAAGGGTGATTTGTTTAACTTTGAAAGGTTCTTTGGTTTGTGTTAGATTTGCTGGGAGCTACGCAGCAGCGGATCATCTAGCCTGTTGTCCCGAGTGGGAAGCAGCCAACAGAGCCTGGGCGATACGCGTGGGTAGAGAGGAAAAAGATAACCCCACCAGGGACTAAACGACAGTCTTCATTTAGACAGCGCAATCCAGGCCAGCCATTTAACAACACAGAAACAAAAAAAACTCCATTAGATAATCTTCTTTCTCCAAGTCTCTCTCCCGGGAGTGTAATGTTGTTCTCTAACCAGCAGAGAACGAGTTAGATGTATCTCATGAATCAAATTAAAGCGCCTCCAATCCTCTTAAGTGGCTTTCTCAGGAGGATGGGGTTGTAGATGAGGAGGCACAAACTAAAGAGGTGGATGACAGATGGAGGGGGGTAAAGAAGCCCCACGCTGAACCAGGTAGAAGACAAGATAAGTCTGCAGCGTTGGGGTGCTGTCTTGCGAGCTGTCATTCTGCTCAGCTGGATGTCACATTTTCCCTATGCTGTGCTATGGCAGTGTAGATAGGACTGCTTCCTTCCTTTCCTCATCTATCCCTCCTAATCCAGCCTAAGCACTTAACCATAGAGGTGTGGTACAGATCACCTGGGTCTATAGGGGATCCAAGCCACTTCTGCGAAAACACCTTGAGAAGGAAAAAGCTGATGTAACAAAAAAAAAGTAGATTAGCATTAAAGACTTGACAGATGCAAAAAGGTTTTAGGGGTAATCTTCAACGTGAATCACAGCGCCTCTGAATTGCCGTTAATGGCAGGTATACCAGCGTAAGTGCCCATTAGAAAAACATGTGCCCCAAATGAAAAGAGCGGTTATTTCATTTACCTTTTGAAAAGAAAGCTAGGCGATCAAGTTGAAAGGGTTCCTAAGTAAAAGAAAGGATGTTGTCTCCAGCGTCCCAATTTGAAATATAGCCCGAGCTACTATCCATAATTTAGCAGACGGCTCCTGTCCGTTCCCTGCCCGCACCAGGCCACAGCTCCCCCCAGTCATATATCAAACCACACATAGTAATGTATTTTGACAAGTAAATTGCTTGCCTCTTTGCTGATAGCGAATCGCTTAAATAATGAATTCTTAGTAATAGCTGCAGAAATAATGCATACCTCAGAGTGACATGGATGAAGGAGTTATTACTGATAGAGGACACACATTAGGGATCTTCCCTGAAACAGTGGTGGATCTACCACGGAGAATTCAACGGCCACAGTGACGCCTTTATGGCTGTGTGTGGGGAAACAAGACTAGTACCGACGACCATTGAGATTCCTAGAGTGTGGTTGTTGGCATGGCTAGAGCAAATCTGAATGTTATTAAATTACAGTAAAGGCGTTATTACTAAAGCAGGCCTTTGCCATCCCGCCCATAGAAAGGAAATGACATTTGTTTACAAGCGTTTAGCACATTAAATCAAGGTTGTCTGTCTACCGTTGAGTTATGCTTCAGTGCAACATTTGACTGGACACCCTTAGGTGTTGGCAGCTCTGATAGGGAAGGACATACTGATTATGCAGCTGATGACTCTGATCATTATCTACAGTACAGCTTATGATGTTCAAAATCAATGGCAGGAAAGAGAAGAGCTGGCCTTGTGAACAGATTGAAATGCCTCACAGCCTAACATCTCTCAAAGTTCTGTTTTTCGAACTTTGAGAGATGCTGTTTGAAAGTATAAAGTATGAGGCGTAATTACAGATGGACACAACTTTTCTCTTTTCATCCCATCACATTGAGAATCTTTTTGTTTTGAGAGCTAATAAAACATCAACATACTTTTCCATCAATGTCCATTTGGCAGGTTCACAACAGCCTTATGGATGCAACCAATTTGGTACCGCAGTCCATATCCTCGAACGCTTTGAAGAGGGAGACTTTTGACACGGCATCAAAGACTTCTCAGAGAGACCGAGAAGAGTGAGGTGGCAAATTGCTGGATATTAGCCAACATGAAACAAGAGGGCAGATCCTGCATCATCATCATCATCATCATCATCATCATCATCAGCTACCCAAGAGCCCCCGGGAGTCGCAATGGGCTAATTATGATATTATATGGATGATGACGCTGTTTGGCTGCACCAAAGTCACCCCAAACTTACAGGTTATATTTGAACAACTTTTTTGTTTATAAAACTGATCCCATGCTTTCATCATGATGTGGCTCTCAATGGAATTTGTCACTTCTTTCTTTTCTTTAATTGGAAATAGGCGTGGTTGAGTTTGGGACACTATTATCCACTTCTGGCCCATGATTACTGGATTTAATTCTACATGAATACAATTAAAGGAAAGAGCAATTATTGAGCAACAACATTTAGCAAGTGGCATAATTATGAAAACTTTAACCTCTAATTACTTCTAATGTTAGGTTAATATGTTTTTTTAAAAATGGTGGTATTTTACACAATATCACCTTCTTTGAAAAAGGTTTCCACTTTTTATATTGACTATCTGTGTACTGTATACATCCTATGTATAGCATTGAATGCCTAGTCCACACAGGATTAATGCAAGTGATAATATTATTTTAAAACAAAAACAGCATTTACTTCTGACCACGCTGGGTCACTTAAGAATTAAGAGAATGCCGTTTCTGCTCGACAGTCATAAGATATCATGTATTATATAATGTTGGATGGCAAAGAATGGCCTCTTGTTACATTTCCCCGTGTAAGCATTACAGAATCGGCTAAAAGGCTCAAGGATCTGGAGCTTGCTGACGCCATATATTCTGTCAGTAAGATTCTTAGTGGGAGTGCGGGAAAAGGAATAAACGAGGGCACTGCCATTTATCTCCTTAACTTAACAATACAAACCGTTTAGGATGAGTAGGTGTTTAGTAACACGTATGTGAGGAAAAGGCAAAACCTAAAGCATCCTCTAAAGGTCACGTTGAAGTTTATGGGGTGAAAAATGTACAACTTCCTCATGCCCAACAATAGTCAAATATCATTTGGTAAGGAATTTGGTAATGGTGAATGGATTTCTTGTCTTCTTTTTAGTTTATACTGTTGCGTTGGTGGCACAAGAGGAAAATAATGTATTTGATAATACGTATTCCTTCAGCACTTGCTCCTTGATTAATGATTGTATGATTATGTTGACAAAGAGAATCACTAATAAGCGAGTTGGTAGGTCATGGTACATAGTTCCCGCTGCACCCAGTTCTGAGAGAAAGTTGTAGTAGTTGGAGAGAATCTCAGCTGCTCCTCTTCATCCCACCATGCTGAACATCAGTCTTTATCCCAGCGGACAGGAGGGCAGTGCTCAGGTGGAGCTGCCGGGTTAGTGGGAACAGAGGGGAGACTCATTAAAAGTGATCCTCCTGTCCGGTGCAGCCTGATCACTTTCAGCCCCGTTATCCGCCAGAGTTCGTTTTGAAGGGGTGGATCTAATCTCAGAGCTGGAACATTGTCATGGTCAACCTGGGTTACCCTGCTAATGAGTGAGAGGTTCACTCTGCTGAGCCAGGAAGCTCCACAGGCAACACCATGAGTTCATTTACTCAGTGTTTGAATGTTGCCTGAGAGAGACCATCTTGGCACTTTTTAAAAATGTAGAAAATATTTGTCCTAAAAATTAGATCCTAATGCAGTGAGTTTGAACAGGTATTCAAGGGAGATCGATTCGTTGATTACCTTCAGTTTTTACTGCTTATTTCTTCAATATTAAAACCAGAGCAGGTCCGAAATATTCTTTTTAGGAGGCTTTTATTGCAGTGTTTCCATAATCAGTTTTGTATTGATCCATTCAATTTATCCATGAATGTGCTTTTAGGATGAGGTTTGGCGACATATTTGGAGAATATATCCCAAAATACGATAAGTAGCAGTAGAAGTAAAATCTACAGCGGGAAACAAGATCAAAGGTACAGTATCAGTAAGTGGTCAATTAGAATAAAAGGCTAAGGTTGAAAATTACCGGAATCAAGTAAAACTTGATATGACCTTGGTAAGAAAAAAATAATTAAGTTCTAATACTCCTCAAGTTTGAAACTATTCCAACAAGTAAAACCTTTCCACAGCCATTAATTTCCACATCAGGTATCAGGGGTGTTATTCCTATACCTGCTGCCTACACGCATCCCCGCAGTGCACTACTCCATATTTATTTTATTTTGTACCTGTGAGACAGCTTCAGGGCTTCCCTTTGTCTCTCCCTGCTCCCTGAAGAACGAGACAGACTCTGCCATCTGTCCTCAGTGTTAGCTCGGCTGTATGTACAAAGAGGCCGCGGAGCATAAGTCACATTCCCAGAGGGAGCGGTGGGTAAAAAGAGAGAAACCAGGGATTAAAGCTCTGTGTAATGATGTGGGGGTAAGAAGGAGTGGAGTATGATGGGAAGTGAAAACTCTGTGCTCTACCGTGAACAGACATACACATAAATATACTGCCTTTCATTGTTTCATAGAGAACAAGCCCACATGCATCTTCTATATGGAGATCACACACGTACGCAGCGCTCCAGGATAACAAGGCAACATCAAAAACACTTTAAACAACCAACAGCGATCCACGCTACGCCCGTAAAATTGTGTGGAGATGATCAGATGCGAGTATTCTTGCTTACACTTGTTTCAAATACAAAACATGCACAGGGGAAACGTGAATATTTTGCCAAAAATCAAAACAAGTAAATATATCTCAGGGAGATGTTTCTATTGTTGAAGTAAAAGTATGGAAGTCATTACTCACCAGTTTGATAAACTAAGTGTCTGAGCACTGCTTCCACCCAACTCCTTCCTTGCTTAAATGTCTTACAAGTGCAACAGCAGCCTGCTCAGCTTTACACTTTGATTAAAGCTAAGTGAGCGCTTGCTGTAATCCCCGAATCCTTTTTAGTCTCGGTAAGATTTAGGTGAGAACGATTTCCTCTCGGCAGTGAGATTTGCGGCTGGCTCGCTCTTTGTTTGAGCAGACATCTCAATGTTTATTCAATCATTCCTTACATGCTCTGCTGCTGGCATTTTTTCTTTACACAATGATTAAAAGAATGTGCCCAAAGTTAAATACGGTGATCTACGGGAGCTAGATTCTAACACACGAAAAAGAAAAAAAAAGGAGGTTATACCAGCAGTGTTTTTCGCAACCATTGTCGACTCACTCTCAAGTGTCACCATGGCAATACATTAACACTCCAGTGTAATGTTTATCAGCTGTTTTTTTCTCTCCCTGAGAAACAGCTTGTTAATTACTTCGTAGCGCTAACATGACAGGAAGGCTAACAGTGCCTTTGGAAGGTTCAGAGATGGCCAAGCAGAGCCGCTTATTGGCTCGGAAGTGTGATTTATGATGCCTCATCGGGAGGACTAAATCACCCCTACTCGTGTGTATGTGAGTGTGTGTGTTTCTCCACGGGAGAGCGGCTAAGGAGACAGTTGATCAGAGTTTTAAAGTGTTTGGCGGGAATAACCATGCCTGACTCCTTGACATTATTCTAAACTCCAACCATTTAGCCGTGCGCCGAGAGGGGCCGTGATTAATTGGTGTGTGTGCGCCACTAACAAACGGGGGATTAATTTCCCAAAAGATTTAACAGCATGAGCGGAAACACGGCGCTGTCATGTCTGTCCCCCAGACCTAAACCCTGCGGTGTCTCCCTGCGCCGCCTCATAGAAGCAGGTCAGTGATGAGAGATCCGCACCAGTGGAAACATCACACTGTGACTCTATTTCATTTGAAACTAAGCGGGCTAAAGTGAATCCCTTATGGTCCGTTTGTTAAATCTTGCACGAAAAGAGTAAACATAAAAGTGTATAAGGCATTGGTTGATAGCTGTGTGTAAAAGAAGAAGGGACTGCAGCTTCGATTCCTGCTCTGTTTTAAAGGATTATATCCTATAGACTTAACCCAAAAGTAAGTAAATAAAGAAAGTTTTTTCGGCAAAGAAATTCAACACCAAATTCAAGCAACTGAATCATTTTAGACTTCCAGATACAACACACTGGATTTGTATTAATGAGTTTAGCGTCTGCCTCGCGTGTGTCGCTTTTCTCTACACTTTACACTCCGTTTTCACCGTGACTTTTTAGAGCCACCTCACATTTATCTGATCATTTCCATTTTGTGGCTGTGGATAAATGCTACCCAGACACATTATAATACTTTGAGTATTTAGCAAATACACTTGTACATTTAATACTCTTTTCTTCTGTCACCAGGGTTCAGTCTAGTTCCTTATCTTGCTCTTTAAATAATCCCTTTTGAATGAACGTCATCCAATGGGATTATGTACACCTAAAAGGAAATACAAACCTCTATCCCGGGACTTGGGTTATTTCTTTGTGTGTATGGGACTTACAGTGAGCGCTGACTCTGTGGCCTTGAGGACCCTTGTCTTACTTTGTGTATTTTGGATGATTAAATAATCTTGTTAAAAGGCTGAGAAGAACCGCTCTGCAGAGTCAGAGCTGAGCTCGTGGATCTTCACCAGGATACCGTATGCAGCGTCACAAGGGGCCATTCTTCTTGGCAAAAATTATGGAATTACATTGAGTTGAGGACACTTCTTCAAGATTGGATAAGGGATGAATAATTTAGCACCTAATGATTAATCCAGAGGCAAAACGCCCTGCTGAAATATAGCGTCTCTGAAGGTAACTTTAGCCCTCAAGAAAGACGGATGTGGAGGTTTGTCATGCGGTTTTCTAAGGGAAATTTCATCTCGGGCACGACATAAATCTTACTGGCAGGCGAAAAGTACAATACGTTCATCACGAATATGTCTACATCACGCACAATTATTGCGGAATTGTCCATGCTCCCAAAAGCAACATGTAAACTAAGTGCAAATCAAATCCTGGAGTTCGGATTGGTCCGATGTTTAATCCTGTTGTTGATACAGACTTTGAAGCTACTTTTGAGGATGAGTTTACAGGGTTTGCTGTGAGTTATAGACTCATACTGTCAGTTCTACGTATAGCTTACTGAGAAACTTCCAAAACATTTTGAACATTTGCAGGATTACAGCATTAAACGCTTTAAACTGCCTATGTGTGTTCCTGGATGTGTGTGTGTGTGTGTCTCAGGAATTAGAAGGAGCACGACAGGCAGAGAGTGCAAGCAGCTTTACTTTCTCTGATAAATATAGATAGCACTAAGGGCAACAGTGTATTGCTTCACACAGTGAAAAGCACAACCTGAATCAATTTCACAATTAGCCAGTTCAGTGTTTTAATTAAAAAACAACAGTCGCCTTTGAAGAAATCAATTCCAACTAAAGAGGCAAAAGAGAGAATTCCCCTGCCAGTTTAGCATCCCGCAGCTCTGTCAATTCAAAGACATGCATAGATGCTTTTGGCCCTTTCTCTTGTATCTGTGCAGCATTCAACAACATCTTAAACCATCTTAGCTGTGTGTGTAGGGACTATTTTTTCGCCTTTATTTGAGAGCCAACATTAAAGAGATACTGGAAACAAGAGGAGCAGGGTGTCATAAAGTCCAACGACAGTTTTGTTATCATATTCTTTCATGAGTTGAAAGAAAAGATTTTCATATCAGTTTGAGAAGTTTTGTTTGAGTTGGCAGCAACATTTATCATATTATATTCAAGCATATCCAAACCCTTTTTTCTTATCGAACCTCTGTGCATATGCTCAAAATACATATATAGTTAATCAGTCAGCTCACAATATCTACCAAGGGGCCGAGCAATGTTAATCCCCGTAAAGCTCACTTCTGCACACTTTTTTTGGTCAAGATACCTCCATAAATTCATATTAAATGTATCTCTTAATAGGTTAATAATCAGCATAATTTATTTTCTATATTAACCATGTTTACATTTCATTTCAACTTTGGCCACTTGGGGGCAGTGTAAACAACCTTTCAACACACATTGACATATTATCACATTATATAATATATATATATATACTGTATATATAAATCAAAATGCAGACCCTTGTAGATCTGTCTATTGTCTTAACTTTTCCTGAAGGAAATATCTAGCTACTAAATGCTTCACTTTATTCACCAGCTGGTTGCCAACTGTGTGTTGTTAGCTGCTGAGCTGTACAGTACGATGGTGTTCTCTTAGAGTTCTTGACTGAAAAAAGCTGCTTGCTGCATCTAAAAGTGTGATAAGGATGGTGAAAGTGAATAGAGCTGTTATTGAAACAGTTTTCCAAGCAGAATGGTGGTTATAAATACACATTTCACTACTCAACATATTCCATTTGAACACTGGGTGTGATATTTGTACTCTGGCTTTGTTTACCACAGTTATTGATCTGCCAGCTTTAATTTCCATCGACTTTTATCCCCTACACTTCAGTAACTACATACACTCTCTCACTCTCTCCAGCGCCGTATGCCCATGCATTCTGTCAGCCGGCTTGTCGGACAGAAAAACAAACTCCCCCCTTGTTCACACATGTCTGGCATGTCAAGTGACGGCTGTGGATTCTCACCCTTTTTCCTCATGATCGCCTTCGTCCGCTTTTGACGGGGCTCGAGTCTCGGCGGCTCACCTCGATGTGTGGTTTAGTGAGGGGAAAAGCTTGAAACTTCAAACAGAGCCAGTCTCCGGCGCAGTGATAAACCCTGCCTGACGAAAGACCGCAGCTTCAGAGAGGAGGAGGTGATGAGCTTAACTTGGGGGATTTAGCAGCTCCGTCTCTCCCTGCCCGCGTTTTGTGGAACACATTGTAGCCTTCATGCCTGATTGTTATTCCGAGAAACCGGAGAGTAATGACACGTGTCTTTGATCCCTGGAAAATGTTAACATGGGAGTGACTTATATGTAGCAAATAAAACATTCAGATGTAGAATAAAATGGATTGTTAAATCAGCACATTTCTCCTTATTAAAATAATAAATGAAGACTTACAATTTTCCAAACTAACAATTATCAATCAACTCTAACATGTACAGTTTTAAGAGAGGTATTTAGTCTTACAGTCTGCTGCCCTGTCCAGGACTAATGTACAATGTTTACTACCACCATCTACTGTTCACTTGGAGGAGTTGACTTTTGAAACCAGAAAACAGTTTATTTAAACCTCTCCATCAGTAATGAGAATACCTTGATTTGAATCTGCAGTTGGGACACAGTTGTAACTCTTCAGAATAGGTATACAAATATTGATTTCAAACAGAATAGTTTGGAAAATTAACTTTCAAAATGTAAACGCTGGTTGTCTGTATCAGACTGAAGACGTACCGACATTTATTCCAAGTGTCCACACCATCATGGATTTCTGTGTTTACTCCATTAAGAAAGAATCAGAATAATGTGTTTTGATCCCTTTCATACAGAAGAAACGGGTTACAATCAGGGTTTTCAAGGAATTCCTGGCTTTGTGCTGTAAGTCAGCACTTACTACTACTGCAACACGTTTTTGAAACCTTAAGTGAATGTAAACACACTTAAAACACATTTACTTATTATTTATATATATTTAAATTTCCTATTTGTAGAATTGTTAAATGGTTGGACTTTTAGCAGCCTTAATGGTCTATTTGCTTTATTTTCCGTGATGTATGTTAATTATAGAAAGTTGCCGGGTTGTACAGAAGATGGCACTTGAAGTGCAAACAGAAGTAGCAACATCTTTGCAGAAGAAGGTAACATAATGTGTGTGAAATGTCCTACATTTGAGAAACGGTTACAACTATAACTCTCACATATGCTCCCATTTTTTTCATGTATTTTCATATATTTTAATAGATAGTTAAAAAAATATATCTTGAGGTGCATTTAGCCCCTTTTAATATCCCTGACGACTGCTACGATCGTTTGTCACTTTCAGGGTTAATAAGTGGGCCCCATTGACCTAAAGCAGAAAAAGGAGATGGATATTTAGCTGCAAATGAATGTAAGTCACTGCAGGTCAGAGCAACTCTTTATCATGGCCCCTTGTCCCCTGGGAGCCCTTTAACTCTGGCCTCATAAGTGCCCCACAGAGACCTCTCCGTCAGTCATCTAGACCTCGACCTCTGATTGGATCAAAGATTGATTACACCCTATTCATGCAGCGCCATCATTGGAGGACAGCAAGGCCCGCACCACGGGTCAATGGGGCCTTGTAATCAGTGCCAAAGCAGAGGTGACTTGATGCCGTGGTGGTAGGAAAATCGCTTTGCTGATTTCACCGCAGTCACATACAGAGTGTCGTAATATGAGCCCAAATCAAAATCTGCCACGTCCTCACCGCATACAAAGTTAATTGCATAGCGAGGATTCGATTTGTAAAAGCTTTGAGTGATTCCCAGTCAGCCTTTGATTAATCTCTGGCAAATGCAGAGAAAAAACATCCTGTAACCCTAATCCTCATTAATCTTGAGACACATTATGATTCATGTGCAAAGCATAAGCTTGATGCTCATTTGGTCAACAACTCAAAAAAAATGATTTGACTGCTCATTCTCATTTCCGTGAAAGCACATATTAAAAAAAGACGAAGTGGTTAATGTCACTCCCATCATAAGACTTTGTCAATTTGATCACTTTTAGAATATGAAAAAGAATCAGCAGAAGGATATTTTGATGATAAAATCCCAGCAGCCATCTGTTGGTGTAATGAAATGGCCTGTGCTGGCAGAAGATCTGGATGACCTCTCGCTATCCACAGACAGCATATGCCGCGCCGCAGAGTCGAAGGCACAACCTTTCCAGCGCCGACGACCATCCACAACCTCATAATCATCAAAACCTCATCTGTTACATTCATAAATCCGGTATGGATTCTTGAGGATTTGCAAAACACAACACACCATATGCTGCCATTCTGTAAACGCATGTTCTTGTGAACAAAGCTGAGGGAAATTAATTGAAACAACGGATTGCTGGTTTGATTTGTAAGACCTGTAAATATCACGGTAAACAACAATCGTTCCGCTTTCTCGGTTTTTCCGAGGGGTATTAAGGGTTGGAGATGGAGCAATAACTCACAAGTGCTAAGACTCCCCGTACCCAAGCTACCAATTCTCCCCGCATTGTGGGATTAACAAACTCCACTCCTTGCCGAGCAACACGGGCGACGCATTATTGTTACTTTCCGTGCTTCCTGCCACTCGCACAACTGTGACTCTGTAATACTTGAAACGCCTGCAAGACTTAAACTCATTCTGGATGCTGGCTTTAAAGTGCTAATGGGCTGGATATTAGCGATGTAGTAAAGTGTGTGTGTGTGTGTGTGGTAGAGAAGGTTTGACTTTATGTGGTGGTATCCTTGGTGTGTGTGTGAGGCTGGCTGAGATGCTGTTGCACCAAGCAGAGGCAGTTTCAAGGATTACTGTCGGGGCGGAAAAGAGGCAATTAATCTCTGTCTTCAGAATGGGATACAGCTGAGCTTCAAGGCCTTTTAGGATCTTTTGGAAAATCATAAGCTTCTGTTTACTAATTTCCCCATGTGGTCATATTGACGGTGTGAATATATGGCAGATATAATGGGTGAGAGTGCAGATACGGGTTATTCAAAAGCAGGTTTATTCGTGAAACCCATTTTTTTTTTTCTCAATCAAGCATGCATGGGAGAGTTTGTTTGATTTTGTTTTCAATTACACCCATTTCCCAGGCAGTGAGGCGCGCTATCAGTTGGGACAGGATGTTTGATCAGAACTAAGCTCTGCTGACATTTGATTTTTTCCCCCTCGTGTCCTTGTCCCCCCCGCTCTGTTGTCAGGTCAAAACCAAAAGAGCTCATAATGTCTGCATGAGGTGTACAACAAACCTACTGCCAGAGAGATGTTTTATTTTCCACAACTGAACTTTAAAAAGGTGTTTTTAACTTTGAGGAAACACAGGAATTCTGCCGTCAGGGAGGTCAGGTCTGGGAGAGTTTCCAGCACTGTACCTGCCTGACACCAATGAGCAAAAGAAAGACCGAATGTAGCTGTACATCATTTCCCCCCCGGCTGCAGAATTCAGCCTGATCAGACCTGGCATCTTACCTTCAGGAGCTCCACAACGCTTTCCTCCATCTGTCTGTGCAGATATAACTCCATATATGTGCCTGAAAACACAAACGACAAGTCAAACAAACATACAAATATGAAGCGTGAGCTCCTGTTGAACTTGTTTGTCTTTCCTGCTGAGATCAGAACAGATTAAACTTAGAACATAACAAGTCATGTATTTATATTATCCAAATGTCATTTACATTTCAACTATTATTTGAATTCCTGTCACTCTTTGTGTAAGAAAACTAAATATGATGGCACTGCAGCTCCTGTGCATGTCTTCTATTTGTATCAAAACGTATTTAAAAAGCAGCCTACTGTATATGTCTGTGGAAACTACGCCTAAGCTTAAAGACCCTGCGAAATCCAAATTTAAAAAGTCTGTGGTGTTATCCTAACTAGCCAACTATATGTCCAAAAAGTATTTTTAGTATTTAATCTTTTACATATTAATTTTAGCGCAATTTCTCATTTCATTTACTTTTATGACTCATCTTGAATTTGTGGCAATTTAGCTATATATATTCAATAAAATGCTATTTGTTGCAGCTAACCCATCACATAAAACTGCACTTGGCCGTTAGCTTGGGCACACCAGCTAGCAGACCTGTATAAGAGGAGGACATTGCTGTCATTGGACTTTCCTGTTTTCTCCATCGTCCTCCCTATAAAGTAGACCTTCCAGAATTGACCGAATAATCAGCAAAATGGCGCAGATTTTTAAAAGGCCGCATATTTATCAAAAGGCCGCATAATCCCCGCATTTTTCCACACAAAGTTGAGAAAAAAAAAAGTTAACTCGTCTTGACGTGAAGTAGTGATGATGGTGACGTCATCAGCTCGCGCATCACAGAAGGTAAACAACACCGTAGAGTGAATGTGTGGAACTCACACGACGAACATTTCTGCTAAAGACCGGGCAAAGCAGTACCCCGATGTCTTTCACGAAATTGGGGGGAAACTATTCTGCACCCAGTGCAACTGTGTGTTGGAGCATACGTCTTAGAGAAAGTCGACAGTCACGACCCACTTTGATTCATTCAAACATTCGAAAATGCTTTCTGCTGCTGCGGACAAGAAAGCCAAAAAACTCACATTCACCGAGGCATCAACCTCCAAAACGCTTTCGAGGGCTACAAGAAACGAAGTGAGTAGCCTACAAGATTGAAGCTGGTCAGATAACGAACGAGTAAATGAAAACAGAATGAGGCGGAGAAGTGTGTGTGTGTGTGTGTGTGTGTGTGTGTGTGTGTGTGTGTGTGTGTGTGTGTGTGTGTGTGTGTGTGTGTGTGTGTGTGTGTGTGTGTGTGTGTGTGTGTGTGTGTGTGTGTGTGTGTGTGTGTGTGTGTGTGTGTGTGTGTGTGTGTGTGTGTGTGTGTGTGTGTGTGTGTGTGTGTGTGTGTGTGTGTGTGTGTGTGTGTGTGTAAAATAGCCCCATTTGCTTTTACAATAAATAAACATTGAATGTGTTTAATTGAATAGGAAAGGCGTTTAACGTTAGTGGCAGGTTGTGTGTGAGAGAGAATAAATAAGACAGCCCTATATTTAAAAAAAATCGATTCTTTTTCGCAACTTTCCGCATATTTCGCAACTTCCCGCAATTTCACCGCATAAAATCACATAAAAACCCCGCATGTTTAATCTCATAATCAAGGATTTTAGCCCGGGTTTTTCTGGAGGGTCTGATAAAGGCTGCCAACATATCATATGTCAAAAATACTTGAAATTCCTTTTACATTTCAATTCTTTGATTCGTCATTTCTTGTGGCACAGTTTGATGCTAGCTTGGAAGGTAGGAGCTAGCAAGCTAGGCTAAGTATTTCCCACTAAGAAATTGGGAGCTAATGAGTTAAAATTATCATTAGCACTGATTCTCATTTGTCGATACAACTTATGACAACTTATATGAACAGATAGTCCTATAACCAACATTTAGTGTTCAAATAAATATTACCTCACGTCTTAATATTTCTCCTTTTAATTTCGGTCGCACAAGGTGACTGAATCCAACATTGTGAAGAACTATTTTGAGAAATCTCCTTTGCTAAACAGATTGAATTTACTTTTATTCTATTCATTCTCTTCTTTCTCCTTTCCTGTCTTTCACTGATAAGCCCCCCTCACCACAGAACACAATGGCTCCATTGTACTAAACCACAGAGCTGATAATGTTACGTGACATTAAGGGCAATGATGTTAGTTCCTATTCAGGGAGACATTTTGATTGGAATGTAGACTCACAAAGAGCGCCATAATATTCAATGCTTCCAGAAATGAAAGAATCCAGTATTAAACCCAATCACCATTGATCTGCAAAATCGTAGACTCCGAGTATTTTATTAGCCCGTATGTCAGGAGATGCTTTCTTTCCAGATAGGGAAAGATATCGCAACATTTGATTAATTCAATACATTTGCACATGAAGTCACCACGTGAAGCTTTTTGCTAGCAATCCATTCATTTGAAACCTACCCATGCAATCTATCCAAAGCAGAAAAAACGCTGAGAATTCCCAATGTCAGTCAGCTCCTCTGAAGTAAAGACTCAATTGTTTTTCCGCTCTTTTTATGTATAATAATATTCATATTCCGCTGAACGCTGACCCGAGAAAAAAGGGGCTATTTCAGAGCTGTCAGTGCAACGTCTTTATCTTCACTCTCCAAATGCTGGGGTCAGCCAAGACTTGACGCTCAGCAGACAATTCTCCCAAAGACCCTAATGTGATTAATGGGTGTCACTTAAGAAGGGCGGGGTGAGGTTGAAAAAGGAAAATAAGTCATCCAAAGGAGATTGTCGCTGAAGAAAAGGTACACTGGCGACACTTCATCAGCGGAAGCGAGAAATGCAGCCCCCCTGGCTTCAGCTGCAGAAGGAAATGTTCAATGTCACTTTGAAAGTTTTAAATACGGCCGGGGAATGCAACCTCTAAATGAGGTGTGGGCAACTAGCAATTAGAGTGCTTTGTGTTGATAATGTTTGCAAGGTACATTAAGGAATAGCTTGCTCAAAACCCTGACATCAATTCCAACTTTGCAGTGTTGCCTCCATTTGCTCTCTGCTACAGTGACAAGGTCATGAAAGTATTTTAAAAACGGTAAGTTCAGTTTCACGTCACCAATGTCCTTGTATGTTCTCCTCTCTCACTCTGCTGGCATTATTAGATACAAGAAGGAAGACAGCCACTAGCCCTGCTGTTATAAAAACATTATTTTATACATTCACCGAAAACAGCTTGTCACAAATGTCACTTCCTCTCCTCGTTTGGACCCCACTTGAAACTTGTTTTGATTTTTTTGTATCATTCCAGTAATATCCTGACAATCTCAATACCTGGAGTGTGTTGCTTATTAAAACGGCTGCCACGTGCTTTCCCCGTCTAGGGCTTGTGGAGATAAAGATGTTCAAATAAGCCCGGTTCTCACACCTGAATTAGTGTTTTTGTTATGCAATCACTTAGGCTGTTAATGTCAGACAGGGCTATGATTTATATTGAGCTACCGTAGCAGTTGTTTTTAGGCCTTCCAGCTGGAGGAATAAAACGTTTTGTTATTCATTTCTGATGCCAGATTTGAAAAGTCAGCCATGATCCCTTTGCTCATGCTGCACTGAACACCTGATGCTGAGGGGACAGGTGGGCTTTGAAGGTTAGACATTTATTTTTAGACTCCAGGATACTTTTATTGCACGCAAGCATCATAATTCCATTCCCAACCGGAGTGGATATGTGACAGGTGTGTGACAGGTGCACCTTCAACATCCGTCACATGGTGGTAACAACATGTATACATTTGCAAGATGATCTAAATGCTACATTTAGAATAGATGTTATTTATCCCTGAGTTCGAATATACAACATTTAAATCCGGAGCAGTCCAGTATTTTAATTCGTACTTAATTTATTCAAAATAAGTCATTTAATGGTGTAATATAGTCTGACCTGCCTGGGCTCGCAAGAATTTGAGAGGCATGTAGACCAGACATTTTAAACAGCCTCAAATGTAATGAAGAAGAATAATTCAATGAAAAATGCAGAAAATGAATGTGTGCTACTAGCGTACTGATTGGCCTCCTTATCTTAGATTGCAGGTGCCTGATTTGATGATGGAAAAAAGAGCAGTTGTTGCCGAGTGTTTACTGTAATCTCAATTTAAATCTAACTCTTTAATCCATAGATATGACATCAAACCAACGCCAAGTCTGGGGATAAATAATAGTCGTGAATAAACACAGAAATGTGCAGGAAGTAGAGATGTTTTTTAAATTATCCATACATATAAACTTTGCCATTACATTAACAGAAAAGCAGCTCACAACCAAATCCCTTAATTGAACAAACAGTATATTTAATGGCATATTTCTTCCATATCATCCTTCAATTCACTGTACTCTGGATCAATGTGTGATATCACTTCATCAACTACTGTTATAACCATTATGTATTTTTTGGCAATAATGCCACAATTTTGCCCGTGCCAGCTTCGTTAATGTAAAAACAATTCTGCTTTGTTGTCTTTTATATCACACCAAATGATATACATTTGAGTTTTATACTGTTGTTAAAGGAAAATGCTAAATTGTTTCTCTTTTGAACAGTAAACATTTTCCACTATTTTTGCACAGAAAAAATTGATTAATCAAAATGAAAAAAAATGAAAAAGATTCCAATCCTTTTTTGTAACGTCTCAGTAGCATCGCATGCTATAATAACTGCAATGTCCTGGGTCCAAGGACCTCAGTCCCTCCTACACACATTATTATGCAATAAGGGAAAACACGCCTACAAAAATAAGAAATAAAACTCAATTTTGACTGATTAATCATTACATTCTCACACAGTTGGTAAAACAGTTCAACCACAGCTTTAATGAATTTGGAAATGTATCACATTTTCAAGGCCGACTCGTCTCTCCCTAACTTGAGTTATACAATGCACTTCTCTCTACCTCTAACACATCGTTCAGAATATGCTGTACTTTTGTATCGTTTCATTTGATTTACCTGTGCAACATTGTGCTGAAAGAACACAAAGGATGTGAAGCCATACGTCACCGAGTCGTCTATTGTCTCTAATAATGTAAAAGTGTGAACAAACAACCCATCCGCAATAGAACAATGGCACATGTCATATCAGTGCTGTAGTCCTAATAGCAACATAGATCCAGGTTAGTTCCCAGCCCTTAGTGGCCCTTCTAGTCCATCCAACTGACCTCGCTGTGCATGTACCTCTAACCCGTACCCCTGCCCCACCCAGCCTGTTTGCTGTTATCTATGTATGCTACAGCCCCCCCCCCCCCCCCCCCCCCCCCCCCCCAGCACACCTTCATTACTGCCCCAGATAGTGGCATTGGCAACTTGTCACTTGTATTGATTTCTCTTAAACTGCAATTTACATGGATATTTGTGGGCGTCCTGAGGGCAGGCTGCAGCCTGGCGGACGGCCCCGGCCTCTCCCCTCTCCCCTCTCCTCTCCCCCCTCCTCTCTCTGCCCCCCTCGGGCCGGAGGAAATGTTTCCACCCAACAACACAGCCTCAAAGTCACTTTTCAATCTGACACCAGCAATTGAGTTGTTTCTGCAAATGCATTGTTTTCCCTCTTCCCACTGTAACACCTCTTTTTAACAGAAGTAATAAGGATAAAAGATAGAGGAAAAACTGACTGCATTTACAGGAAATATAGAATTAGTTCGGAACAAATCTGCATTTCCCCCCCCCACCTCTCCCAGCCTTAAATGTGTCACCAACACACACCTGACCTCCGCAGTATAGAGGAAGGCCGAGGGAATACAATAACCTCCAGCTAGGAAAGCCACCAATGCTTTCTTGACTCTGCACTTTCTCACAAAAATGCCAAAATGTCACAAGCTTCAAACTTTGCGGCCATAACACACTGTCAGGAGAGTTTCTGCCTCCACGCTGAAGGTCACCTGACACTTCAAAACAGGATTTTCAAAATGAAAGCAGAAACATTTTGTCTTAAATAAGGATCATAGTAATAAAGCTGCAAGATTGAACAGAGTTTGACTTCCTCAAAGATGCATTTAGTGTGTGCAATTAGAACACTATGCATTTGAGAGTAATCTCCCTCTGACTTGTCAGTGACTTTGGAACAGAGACTGGGAATAAGAGGGAATTAGCTTTAGATACATAATCCTGAAAAGAAAATCCAAATTTCAGGAGATAAAAAAGGACATAAGGAGAATAAGTTGTCTAACAGAGGACTTTGTGTGAAGTGGATAATCGTTTCACCCTTTTTTGTGTGCCTAAAGGCAGTTGTGAGTTTGCATCAGGGTGGCATATGGATGAGTCCTTCATGCTGCGAAACCTCTACTGAAGTGCCCCTGAGCAAACATCCCTACCAGACTGACCTCTGATCCCCCTGTGGAGGGCGGAAGAGAACAAAATCCCCCTGCAGTGTGGAGGAAAAAGTGCGAGGAATAAGTCCAAATGTAGGAAACATTTAAAAAAGCAGCGGGTGAATAAGGGGTGTGAGTTGGTGGATGTCGCTGCTGATGTCACACCTCCCAGACAGCCACCATTGGACCCTAATTAGAAAGCTCGGCAGCAAATGGATAGGCGTCCTGCATGATTGAATCCAAAGTGGCTGATGCCCAAATTTCTGCAGAGGCGCGGAAAAACCAGTGTGCGAGGAGCGGAGTGCTGTCAGTGCTGCTGAGAGCTTCGACAAGGAGGGAGGCGAGCTGGAGTTTCCGAGGTGATATAGAAACGGCAAGCTCCCCTCCTGGTTCAGAGGGATAAAAGAACAGAGCCCAAAACATAGTCTGCGTAAAAGCCGAGGACGCTGCGTTATCAAACGGAGGGCAGAGACGAGGAGAGTCGAGCCGCCGAGTCCAAGTTACCCTGCGCTTCGCTCCAAAGGCTGCGCTGATGGCATCCGTACTTGGAAACAACAGCCGCGCGTCGGGGGCTCAGAGCGGACAGGTCAAATGCAAGCTGAAGAGGAGAAGGAGGAGGCGATCGAAGAGAAAAGGTACAACTTTTTACCACACTTGTCCTTTCCCCCCCTTTCTTTTCCTCCCCGTGTGAGCAGAGGTCGTGCGCACCTTGGCCGGGCATCGGAGCGCGCGGCAGCCCGGCGACCCTGCGCTGCTGCCGGCTGCTCAACGCTCCGCAGCGGGGTTAGTTGAGAAGCTTGGAATTGTTGAACAATGAACATGAAGACAGGATTTCTGTTCACATTTGCCCTCGGCTAATGACGCATTGTTTTTCACCGTTCAAAGTTTTGTTGCTGCTGCGTTTACGGTCCTTAAAAACGCCTCCATTGTGTCGAACAACGACAATGAGAAAAACGAAACGTCTTAAATACAAGTTTAGTGTGGTTATTAATAAACTCGGCTTGTTTTTACTATGTATATCCGCATCGGCGATGCACCCTTAAATGACAGACCTTGTCACCAAGCCCCGTTGAACTTTATAAAAACAATAGATTCCTTCCATAATTTTAGTACGATTACCAAGTCAGTTTCTAGTGTTTATATATTTAAATTGATATACTAAAGCATCGCCAAAAGCAATGTCGTCAAACTGCCTTTTTCTTTTAAAGAAAGTTGAATGTCCCTGTCATAGCCACTGTACCAGAATAACGTCCTGAAATTCAGTAATAATATTTCTCATGTTTTTTTCAACTTCTTTTTCTTTCTGTCGCCTCCATATAAAACTAGTATTGCCTCATTAAATGGAGGAACTTACTGAAAACTATAAAGTCAAGTTTGAGAAACAGTCTGTGCCTTTGGCAATGAGAAAGAGAGAAGAAAATATCATTAGTTGCCAGGTTATTATTTAATTTCAAATGTTTTATTAGTGTGTATTTTTGCATTTAATTCCCTCAATCTGCTGAATGGAGTAGATTAGTTCCTTATGAATACATTTGTATTGAGTACATAAAACTCATAGACCAGAAAGACTGTATAATAATTAATTGTCTTTGGAAGCTTAATAAAAAATGGTGATCCTCGGTGACTGAGACACAAAAGGAATGCAAAATGTTCCCTTTGGCCGGACCGGAATAAATGCTGACCGAGGCTCATGGTAAACAAATCCTGTGTGGTTTTATGCGCTGCAACCTGCAGGAAGGTATACACTTTCTCTGCATATGACATTTATGCTTTTACTAAAGAAACCAATAATTTAAACCATTTTGACTAATCACACATTTCCACCTCAATTTGAGATTTTTGTCTATTTAAAAAAGAAATCACAATTTACTAAAAAGTGTTCACTTTAAAAACATATATGTGATTGCTGAGTAATTTAAAAACATTTTTGTGTAGTGCCTCACTTTGAGAAATGACATTTATAAAGATTAAGAAAGCAGTATTGAGATATGTCAGTGAAAACTTCCATGCTTAAAAGCTTACCAAGGTTCTCCCTCTCTTTTTTTCTTGATTATTTCCTGAGGTATTTTGGCTGTTCAACAGGGAATTACCCAAACCAAAGCATCAAACACTTATTTTCTCTGGCACCGGCCACAAACACTCATTGGCACTCTGAAATATGTTTTTTTTTCCTTCTCACTTTTACATTTGTTTGCCACCTCCATAAGAAAACAGAATATCTAAATAAAACAGCAATGACACATATAGTTTAATTTATTTATATGTCTAAGAGATGCGAACACAATGTGCCTGTTTCTGCTTGAAGATACTGACGTGCCACCCCATTGCATTGTGGAATATGGATGAAGGAACGCTCGGAGCGTGTTGACGTATCCGACTGCAATTGAATGCATGACGAGCTTTCATAAACACTTTGCACTTGTCATCAAACTACAAACAGACAACTGCACCTCATTTCCATAACCTCTTGATTTTTAATAGCCCAAGTAATTGAGACAAGGGAGACAATACATAAAATATAGTGCTGAGGCAAATGTATTTACATAATGGAAATGACAGAATTGGTTCCACAACATTAAGCATTGCATATGAGTATTACACAAACGCGCGCACATTAGCTGACGGGCCTGTTGCAGCGTGTTTCCGAACGGCTAATTTATCAATACTGCTGATTCACTCTGATAACACGGGACATTAGGGGCCAGTTCAGGGGACCGCTCGTAAATGAACTGTGTCTTTGGGAAGTGCAGATGGCCGCTGACTCCTCCAAAGCTGCAAGAGGTGGACTCACTGTGCTCCAGCAGCTGGAACAGTCACTCACATCTATCCTTGCTGTGTGACTTGTGTTTTTTCTTTGAGGTTTTAAGCCCTCAGAAATACAATTTGTTCAATATCTCCCCACGATTTGAAAGATTTGTCCCCCTACCTCAAAACTTGACCACAAATTACGCAAAGCCGGATTGAGCGCTTTTACTTTTTTTGTTATATCATTATTATCCTTCATCTCAAATGCCAACTGATCATCTTGAGATTCCACACACAATTATTTGTATAGACTTTAAGGCAAAAAGTCACAGAGGGATTATTGCATGGCATTCGGGGCTTAATCCCCTGAAAAGGCTGCAGATTATTTGTAGATGAACTCACTAAAACCTGTGTGTATTCAAAAGGTTGTAAGCAGATTCCTACCCGCAACTTTGATTAATTCCCCCCCCCCCCCCTCTCCAACACCTCTTTGCAGTTTATTTCATCTGAAGAGTGCAAAAACAAATAATTACAGAATGAGGATTACAGAGCAGGGATTTATTTGCTCCTAATTCTGGGTGAATGTGTACTTTACTAAATTCATCAGCTGTCTTTTAGCTCTTTCTGTTGCTCTCTATTCAACCTCCTTGTATTGTTACAGTGCTCCTGTTAGCTCTGCATTGTGCAGCTGTACACTTCGCTCTGCGTTTGTTTGCCTTCCCTTAAGCACAGTGTTTGACCAGTGTCACCACTCCTAGAAGCAGTCATGGACATGCTGTGTGTCTGCTTGGTAATTAACCACCGTCTCGTGATTTACGGTCATATCCCTTAAGGATGTCAGTACCACAAATTGAAATCCTTTTGGAGATGTTTGACAGTCCTGTGCAGGAACATCTGGGGGAATGTAGCACATCTCCCCACCTGTCAATCACCAGCACACCTTTTTCCCCCCTCTGCTACCTTAAACTGTGGCATATGTCTGACATATTCCTCGTCTTTTATCCACAATTTGTGCTTTTTTATGAACAAAAATAAGCAGAGCGGAGATTTATAGACCAACATTATTTTTTTACAACCACACTTATCACCCTGTGCTCTCGACTACAGTACAGTATATCAGCGTATCATCAGGAGTGCCGGGGGGATATGTGGAAAACACCGAGTGCCACATAATTTATGTAGCAATTACTGTTTACGCTCTGGCGTCTGGCGAGGTGGCGGCGGAGGGGTCGAGTGTGGACTGTCGGGGGGGTGATGAAAGTTGAGGCTGAAGCGGGCGGTGGTTCGCAGCGGGCCATGACAGAAGACGGGGGTCATCGCCTTCCCCCCCCGTTTTAGAGAGGCGAGGGGCCACCGGCGGAGACGTGAGCGCGACGCCCCTCGATGCTCTCCGAGGGCTGCTCACTGTTTGAGTGTAACACATTAGAGTTAGAGGAAGCTGCAGATATTCACTGGCCCCCGCTTCCCTCTTAAGGCTGATGAAGCTAATACCAGCTGTGTCGAGGTGAGGGCAAAGGTCAGGATGAAGACCAGAGGCCGAGCAATTCAGAACCTCCATTAGGATTTTACTGTTTTTAACAATCCAAGCTCTGTGTTGGTTTAATAAGCCAGGTATGTGACTGCATCCAAATATATTTTAATACAAGCAGCTGCTTGTGACAAAAAACGATTATTGTTGCTGTTGGATGAAAACCTAGTTCTTTTTTTCTTTTTGTCTGTTTGATGCATTTCAAATTGCCTTTAGAGATCTGTAGTAGTAGTAGTAGTAGTATTTAAATCACAGTTGTCTTAGCAGCATTTAAAAACGAACGTAATGCACGAAATATCTAACCTGCTTTCTGTTAGGTAACATTGTATCTGTCATAGGCTGATCGCCCAAGACAAATGTGTTGTTTTTTCACCAGTCATTTGTTTTCCTGCAGCATTCTTTGTCGATTTAAAACCTCTTTCAGATTACAAATCCTCCTAAACCTGGCATTCAACCTTGTGAGATACATTTTGGTTTTCGCAGTCTGTAATGGTAATAAGGTCGCTTTTAATGTACTTTTTCTATGAGGTGTTAATAATGTTTAATTTTGGCAAGTTAAAGTAAAATTGCAAAATGGGTCTCTTTTATATACAGTACCATTTTGACACGGTGTGTGCTGGAGCTTGAATAATGGCATCAATAAAAAGCTGAATATGAGTAATAAAAGAGGGTAAAAATAGTCTGCTCCTTGCAATATAATACTGCACTGAATTCTCATTGAAAGAATTGTTACACTCAATCTACAATGGTATAAACATTCTGTTGTTCATTGTGCTGTCATGTGGAAGGACTGGTATATGTCTTGCCTTATTCATTTTTGATATTATTTTTAACCTAACCTGGTTAGTTACGTCAATATATTAAACATTTTCTGTATTTGGTGCACACCCAATGCAACAGCACATGTAAACCTGGACACAAACACTGTAATGCTAGAGTATATTCTTCTCAGTGGCCTATATTCACATTCATAATCCATTCCTTAATAAGATCCTGGTGCAGCAACACACAGGCAGGTAGAGGACTTGAATAAATGTGCATCTTGCTCACTGCAGGGTTAGTTAGAGTTTGAGGCGGAGGCTGTTCCTGGTATTGGTACACAGTAGCTAGCGGTGCAGGTTTCCATGTTGGGACAGCCCAATGTTACACAGCCTGAGTGTAGTGGGGAGGAGGAAGTGATGCATTTCACAGATGTAAAGTGTAGTATTATTGTGTTTGTGCTGATAACCGCATTAGGAGCTGCGACAAAAAACACCGCTGGCATTTATGAGCTTAATGAAGGTCAGCGCCAATGGCGGCGGCGCCATGCTCCTCTGTGTGCGAAAGCATGGCTGTGTGAATTTACAGGCGCTTCCTGATTAAGGCTAGCGGTGGAGGACTCGGCGCTTTAGGACACGGCGTCCTCTAAATGACTGAACGTTTAGCTGAGGGAGAAAAAAAAAGGTTATTACTACTGACTGTGCTCTCTTGAGGACAGCTGATAAAATGACCAAGGAAAAGGAATAGCACAACTTTAGCACATTAGCATAATTAGTAATTATCTCGTAATAGTCCCTCTTGGCGTTTTTTTGGAGCTCGGCTGTGAAAAATTGTACTTAAAGTTCAGGGCTCAGAAAACAAATTCCACGCCATAATGTCTTAATAATGCACTGCTGCTAAGAGTCATGTTGTAGAGAAAATGAATCACAAGTATCAAAAGCACAGATGCAGATTTAAAAAAGAAAATCAGAAGGTGACACTTAAGTTAATTAGTCTTTTGTTTGATGACTCCCACAGTTGTCACAAATAACTTGTTGCACTTGTTGCTATGACAACAACATATACTTTTTAATTGCGTTGGTCGCGTGTTGCACTCCGTCAATCAATCAAACAGCTTTCAAAACATCTAGAGGAGACCTTTGAGAACTGGTACACTGCAATACAGTTGAACGGCGCTAATGTATGTGAGTGCAAAGAGAAGAATGCTCTGTGGTGAGCTCATTTGTTTGTATGCATGTGTGTGTTAGCGCATATTTGTCTGGGTTTTCCCGGTGTGCAGTGTGAGCTTCAGTGCTGCTGTTCGTAGGGATCTGTCAGTCTTCATAAACAGAGATGTGGCACAGCGAGTCAGCAGCATTATCACTTCCTGTCAGTGTTTGTGTGTCTGCAGTCCACCAGACAGCACAACATGAAAGAGTGGACGGTGTAAAAGAGACTGGAGCTGCCTCGTAGCGACTCAAGAGATTTAAGGTGGCGTTGGATGTGAGGAACAAAGACTAGTCAAAACACAGCCTTTCAATGCTGTTTGAATCACAGCTCCAATAATATGACTTTTATTACACATGTCGTGCAAGATGTTAAGGGAAGGCATCACAACAGTTTTACGTGGAACTATCTTTTACGTTTTTGGATCATTTCATTCATTTTAAACATACATTTTCATACCTTTTTTGTGTTTTTAACAATTTACCGCCCTTGCTTTGTAGCATATTTTAAAACAGGAATACAACTTAGTTATGTTCATGTAGAGATCATTCTGAACATAATTTTCTTGATTAATTCATGTTTTGGTATAAAAAATGTCAGATAGACAATAATGTTTGACAAATGTAAGAAAAAGGAGCACATTTTCACATTTCAAAAAAACTACATTGATCAACATTATGTCTTATTTTATTGAAAAGTGACACAAAATATGATTTGAAAAATATTTGCTAATTAATTTTCTGTCAGCAGAATAATTTATCAACCAACCAATGACTTCTGCTCCACTTTGAATTCATGCATGCCTGAGTTGTCAGCAGTTTAATCAAAAAGTGATTTTCCCTTCCAAGGCTATAAAGATACATACCAAGAAAAACAAGAAACCATCTGAGGAAAAACGCAATTTAGAGTTGCTACGCCATTTATATAATATGGAAAATGTAAGTAAATATTTCAATTTTTAACATACCAACCCTGTTTAAAATCATATTAAGTTTCCTTCATAAAGACCTGATGATAGATATTGTTGTATATGCATATTCAATGCTGTCTTATCTCTGTTTAAATTAAATCTTATTACCGGAACACTTACTGTAGATAATAATGAACCGTTTTTTTAGTAGTCCCTGCTGTCTTCTTAGGCTGTAAGTCCCAACAACCTCACAAAAAATCTCCTCATGACTGCTTAAGAAACAGAGACAATGGTCCAGTTTTAATCCACATGTTTCACTAAAATCACAAGTGTAGCTGTTGATTTAAGGCAGCTGATTTTATTTAATCTGTTCACTATTTTAGCATGCCACCCGTACAAGCTCTCACATCCAGTCTGAAGTGTTGCCAACAGCGTGGAAGCACCCCCCACATCATGGTGGCAAAACATTTCTCCAGTTTATGATCCTAATTAGCTCTAACTGTGCCATCGTCCCTGAGTCATCATGCCTGGAGAGAGGCCAGATCATTTGACGGTCCACAGTTTCACACTTTCTTTTCATTCCTCTCCTCTCCTCTCTCTCTTCCTCTCTTTTCCTCATTTTCTTCCCGTCTCTCGTTTCAGCAACACACACTCTGTTATTGTCCTGCGGCTCTCTCGTGTGTATTCACAGCACGGTAGCTGCTACTGTGAAAAGGGACATATTTCATAAGCAGAAAATGGCTAAAGTAGGTGTAAGAATATAAGCACCAAAAATGCTTCTTTTTTTGCTGTTTCTCACACTCAGCCCAAAATATGGCCAGTCAGCCATAAAATGTGTTTGGATGCTATTTGAGTGCATTTGACAATTAAGTCACACACACTTGAATGGCCTTTGACAGCATCTGATCCACTGGCAGACTCTGCGCTGTTGACTGGTGGACTTAAAACCTCTGCACCGCAGTCATGCTTCAACCACATGACAGCACAACTACCCCGTCTGCTGTGCTGACATAGCGAAGTTAACACCGATACCCCGCCTCATATGGAATAATGAAATTGGATGAAGCAGCTTAACCGCGCGCCGTCCCTCCTCTCACCATCAGACTGGGTGCCTATTTGAGATAACGTTAATGAAGGGGACTTTAGCCAAGAATAGACACGTCTTATTGCCGGAGGGGGGGCAGGCGAGGAGGAGGGGTGGGGCGCTAACAGCATTTATTTCCATTAATAAGACGGAGTGTTTTAGATGAGGGCCTCTCCTGAGGGCTCTCTCCGGAGGTCGGAGAGAATCCTACACCTTAACAACCCCAGAACAAGTTAATTTCACCAAGTGAGCGCGCTGAGACTCACTGCAGCATGTCATCTCTCAGAGAAACTTGTCTTCACCTTGACGTGGCCCCACACTACTCTGGCCGAGTTGGACACTCAATCACCCTAATCACTGCTGTCCATACTTTATATATCTTTTTAAGGTCATTAATATGAATCTGAGAAGCGGGTACCTTTGCCATATCAGCACTAGAGTATGTTTTTTCTTGGTGGACCACATGAGCAAAAGCGTGGCGGTATGAGTTAGCGTCTAAGCCCCACTTTGTTTGTGTTGCTACACAAATCGTTGAACAGCTTTTTTTTAATAATTCTTAGTAATTTAAAGAAAAATGATTGGTCCTTGATTTCAGACGGGTAAGAGAGAAAAGCAGGCTTCTCGAATTAGGCGGGGATTTCAAGCAAAGATGTCACTGTTGTAGGCAGATCTTTTCAACTGTAGTTAGTTAGCATGTTGTTAGTTGAATGAGAACACCTTCTTTTTAATGTTTCAAGCTGACGTGTTTTTAAAAGACATCACTATAAACTGATATAGTGTCACCCAGGACAGGCTATGGGAGAAATGATGTTACACTTTCGTTATACGTAAATAAGTTTGTTAACCAGGCATGCTAGTTTACAGCTTGCGTTAGAGAAGATAAACACTGTTTTATCAATTTCTTACAGCTCTTGTCTTTTTGTTTGTTGACCAGCTGAAAATAAAGACCACGTTCATCAAACTCTAGAGACTCCCTCTTAATACAGATCGTTACACACTTGTCCGACATGTTGTGAAACCACCTCTTGACAAGCCAGGCAATGTTGCTAAGTTATGATGGACCAATCACTGCTTGGAGGAGGGATTAGAAAACAGTATCTTTTATCTATTTGGTAATAACGTCATGATCATTACAGCATTATATGATAAGTGGAAAGCATTATGGGGAGCAATGCATTATCTCTGTGCAGTGAAGAGGCCCATGTCATGAGCTCCATTACTATACCTGTCTACATAATGCTTTCTAGCACTGTGATATGTTCACCTATCTCTGTATGAGGGCTCAAGAGAAATGTCCTTCTTCCTCTTTAGTATGTAAATATACCCAACGGCAGTTGACAAAAACGTAAACGCGCATCCCATCCAAAGTATATTGGATCCTTGTGGCTGGTGGACTTGCCTAATAACAGATCAGTGCATTGATAATGATGAGCGCACATTTGAGTGTCCTGGCCACTTCATTATTCCGCTCACATGCAAGCATTAAATAACAGTTTTCCCCCTCTTCGCCCTACAGTAAATCCTCTCTCATCCATCGATTCCAGCATCCTTTACGGGCTCCTTCTAGGAGACACCGACAGGCTTATCTTGCAAATCCTTTAAAAGGTATTTAAAAAAAACCTAGCCTGGGTTCTGAATATTACCACAGAATCGGCTGGTGATGGGCGAGCTGGAGTTTATACACCTCTGGGCCGATCCCTGCGATATCTAAAGACCTGTTTTCCAAGTTTTTTAACAGTCACACAGCGTGGTGTTTATTTTTCCCCCTTGCCGCCCTGGTTTTGATTTGTACAGCTTGAAGTGGTGGAGCATAATAGATGTGTTTGCATTTGCCGAAAAACTGAGAGTTCCAATCACTCATCCATTGACTTTGATAGCTCAGAGCCTATTTGGCCTTGCCCAGATAAGGCCTGAGCATACATCGAGTCCGATTCAGTTGAATTGTTTGTACACACATGGCGCTTTGGCATTGGTCTGCTTGGATTGGCTTTGGCATGATGGAGAATGTTATCCCCAACCCCCCTCCCCCTCCCCTACCTCCCTCACAATCGCACAGTGGTGCTTTGGGGCTGGAGCTGTCGGTAAAGGGTGAAGGGTGCGCAGGACCGGAGGCTACGAATGTTGCCTTTGCGTAAAGGACAAAGAGGGACGATGCCTTTGGGTTGAAATAGTCCTTGAAATTTCTGACACAGATGAACCTACATAACTATCATTCCCAATTTAGATCCAAAGTACATTGTGTAATTCCCCATAAGATTCATGCCTCTGGTAGAAACATCACCATTTCAGTGTTGCAATCTGACTTTTTATTTATGGTTCACTAAATATGATGTGAATTGAGATGTTTAAGAAGTTTTGTTCTCCTTAACTTTTTGTTAATTGTCAGATGAATTAGTTGGGCAAATTTGTTTGGATGACAGTTAAAGTTTGTCATATCAACTTTAAAGGTGATAATATGTCACTGTTGTGTTCACAACTTCTCTCTACTGCCCCCAAGTGGCCCAAATAATCTGTTATTACAAGTTTAACAGTTAGACACCTTATATTTAGACTAAGTTTAGGATTTTTCTTTTTAGATGTGGGTCAAAGAGGGATCATGTTTTATTATTTGACTCAATTTGGTATGTGGTTAAATTACTGTATACTATATATCAAATTTGAAGCTTGTGTGTGTCTGAGACTAAACGGATAGCTTTGCTGAGATTTTGTAATAAAGGCTTGGAATGGACACGAGGTGAAGCTAATTTCAAGCAATGTTGGTATCATGAGCTTGGAACATGTTTTTTATAAATGTTATAATAACTTTTTAATACAGTAAAGACTTGCTTACATTACAGATGATGACTGAATTAGTTTGTACCAAGAAATCGTGCTTTGTATTTGAACTGCTGCACATATACTGTGTGTGCAACAGTAGTAAGTTAAACGTATTGTTAAATTCAAATTAGGATTAATGCCTTTCAAAAGACATGTCATTTCCTAAATTTCTAGACACAATCATAGAAATCAAATTTAATATGTTGTACTGTACGCACAGCAGGGTGCCCCCCCGCTAAAACAGCAGCCAAACTCTGAGCTAAATCCACTCTAGTGCTGCAGTAAACTCAGTGTGGCCCGGCAGTTTGCAGCGGAAAGGGAGAGTGGCAACTAGGCTTAATGATAATAGCCCTGACGATAGCAATGATAATCCTCCTGCTATTCCTGCTGACTGCAGAGAGCCCACGCTTTGTTCTCCGCTCCCCCTATTAGTGTGATGGAGCTTCATTTTAATTTGAATGGACCATCAGCTGGATAAGGAGAAAAGCGCTCGTCCACGTGCAAGTGTGAAAGAGAAATTGAGCATGGAGAGTAAAATGTGCACATCAATGGGTGCAGACACATGCATGTATGTACACACATACACACACTGTCTCTCAAACAAAGACACAACAATGGAAAAGTGCCCACAGGTGAATTTGGTGACCTGTCTGGGGTGCAGCTATTTTCTTCTTGGCACCTGTTCCAGGGGAGGTTCTCCTAACATTCAGCCACAGCTCAGGCTTTCAGATGGCAGACCAGGGGGTTTAAAATGACGAGGGGGTTTCAAAAGACACAGGGACTGGGATCGTTGTTGCTCTTTAGGTGCTTGTTGTTTCAGAAGTAGAAGAAACATTAGTATATCTATTGACAAATTGGACTCATTGTGACATTGGGAATTTCACATTAACAAGGTAATGTTGTGTTTTTTTGAGACTATGTGTGTAGCTAATTTGACCCAACAACAGACTACAGTAGGTAGCTGTTCTAAGGATTTCCAGGACCAGGATGTGTCTTAGATGTGTTCCAATTTCTAATTTTACCTTGAATGGGTTGTGGTTGTCTGACACTGTGTTTTTTAAAACAGTAAGTTAAGGTCCTACCTGAGTGACCCTGAGTTTGCACTAGTTCCCTGTGGCACACTTAGTTTGCAAAGTCCTAGTCTGGTGTTGAATGGGCAGAGCGTATAAACAAGGCTCTCTGTGTGGGTAGTTTGTCATAGCTGTGACTTCAGGGCTATCTAAATAGCAGCAAGTGGGCGCGTTCATCATCACATTCATCCTGAGCAGGGTGGAGATGGATGCCTGAGCAATCCACCAGGTCATGAGTTATCATCCACCAGAGGCTGCCGGTTCACACAAAGGTCAAAGGGCTATTTGTCTTAAGGCAAGTATGCCTGTCTGTTAAAGCCTTCTGCTGCACACACACACACACACACACACACACACACACACACACACACACACACACACACACACACACACACACACACACACACACACACACACACACACACACACACACACACACACACACACACACACACACACACACACACACACACACACACACACACACACACACACACACACACACTGTGACTTTATTTTACATGCTACCATGTTTTATTTTCCAATTCATATGAAAATAAAACATATTATCTTTCACTATTCCTTTACCAACTATACTTCATGTTTAGAAGTATTTAAGGGCATAATAAGCAAGTTGGCTTTATGATACTCTGTAGAAGGTTTTGTGACTTCACTGCTGAGAGTTCAGTGAGAAGATAATTACCGTTGATGTTGGTACTCTAAATACATACATGACAAAAGCAAGCTTTTAGCTTGGCTTAGCATAGCATACAAACTGGAGGCATAGGAAAACCGCTAGCCTTGCTCTATTACAAGCTTACATTTTTATTTTTTATTTGCTCAAATAGTCTATTTGAATCAATGTAGTCTAATATATTGTTTGTTTTTGGCATCGATAACCCAGGACATACATAGCTACAACACGTAACATACTGTAACACTATAAAAGGTTATACATTTCATCCCAGATGAAACAAATGAATTATGATTCGGAATAAGCTCACACAATTTGTGTGCAGATTCAACAGAGTTATGAGGTTATATTGGGTAAAACAACTAGGTGCTGGATGTTACATTGTTATCATATTAACAATCCTTAATCAACAAATTAAAATATGAACTTTTGTATTTGTATTTGTAACCCTAAACCATCAACATGCTGTTCAGTCTTTTAATGTGACCGGAACAAGCACATGTTAATCAGCTTATAGATACACAACGTCGATAATTTGAATACGAGTTAAACATCATCCCACACAAACCCCACTCATTCACAGCGGGTATCATTGGTTGGATGAATGATGGTTTATGCACCATTTTATTTTAACTATCCATAGCACTGTGCGGAGCTGTGATGGTCAATAACTTAAATAAATAAATAAATAAGCAATATTGTTACAAAGTGCTATACAATAAAAAGCAAAATGCAATAATGAAAATAAGAAGGAGCAAATCATCAACAAATAAACAGATTAGTTTAAGCATCACCCACAGACCTCCTGGCTGCGAGTTGTTGTGTAATGAGTCAGAGGGCATGTGGATTGGCTCTTTTGTTCAAACCAGAGAATGCATTATCATTAGTCTGACTACTGTAAAGAGCCAGCCAACCCTGAATGGCGAATACATTCATAGTCTTTCATTTCCACTCATTAGACTCCTTTAATGAAGACTGGTTTGCTCTCAGCAAGATCTACCTTTGTAACAAGAGACACTTAACTCAGCCACTAACATCACCTGCGCAGATAAGATACAATAACATGAAACTTGAATGATCCCTGAGGGGATGTTTCACTGTTGCAGCTGCAGCTTGTAATAAAGGATATACTGAAGAAAAAATTTGATTATCATATGAATATAGCCGAGTGGGGATATTAAATGAGCCCAGACTAGCAATTTCAAACACTAAACATGTTAAATAGGAACAGTGAATCCAATTACAAAGCGTGGTTAATAATTACATTATCATTGGGAGCAAAATAAAAACCCAGTTACCATAAAACACCAAAGAAATGGATTATGTTTCGGCAACGATGACATTTGGCAAAAAAAGAAATGCATGCTACTGAAACAAGTGAGTTCAGGTACAAACAAATTGGTAATTTTTTATGAATAAAAATGATATGATACTAAAAAATAGTAATAGAATACACATTTTACAGTCTCTTATAAAGCAATTATTGTTAACATGCACAGGCAGCAACTGTAAATGTCCTTAAAGCTACTTACAAATATGATTACATTTGAAACGCAAGTATATATCGTTATACATGCTGAAATAAAGTGTTAAATGAAGGAGCCATAAACGGCTTCAAGCAAGCTGATACAGCCCAGAGTATCTGACCAGATGTGTGTATACGGTCATGACTTCGTCTGGATGCATGGATAAATAAGAAATCACTGCGGCAGGATTTTGAAGTTATTGTTTGACAAAGTGTTTGTGGTAAAAGTTCTCTGACTCTCTCTCAGACCCTCATCAAAATCTTTCCCAGCTTCCAGGCTCATGTCCTCACACACCTGCTTGTCGTCCACCGGCTTTCTTGCCAAGATGGTTATCTGATCCTTATTGGCCGTGCACTTGGCCAAACTGCAGCGATGCCCATTATCACGCGTTAAGCAGGTGCTCAGACGTATCGCTCCTCGATCACAATGCAGATTTGCGCACGTCGAGCAATCCATTTTTCAGTTTGGTCTCCTGCCTGAGCTACATTAACAGATGTTGATTGATTTTCCTTCCTTTTGAAACCGCGAGCCTTGTTTACACTTGACAGCCAGGGCGTTATACCTGAGTGGCTGTTTGAGACAAACGCGCGTTACAATTAGCCCTTTTTTAATTAGACTGACAATTGGCACTATACTTGGTAGGCGGTTACTTTGACAGGTTTTTACTTTTCGTGCCTCTTTGTTAAGCTAATCAACAGATTGCCTCGAGAAAGATGAGGTGTTTCAGTGAGATTGAAGGCCTGTGTCATAATCACACTTGCACTCACATGTGTGTGCTTTCTTATAAATTAAAGGATCAAAATGAAAGACTTTTCCTTCATCGTACTGTATGCCTTAATCAAACTAACAACAGCAAAAAACACTTCATTGTCAATCCCCTGGAGCCTCAGACTCCACTTGACGCCATCGCAGGGCCCCCCGGCGCTTCCACAGCCATCTATGTTCACCAGCTGGTTATTATTGCTAAAAATACGCTTATAAAACTGGTGTAGCCTGGCACCATCACACACTAATGACGGGAGTCAAGTGGCGCGCGGCAGATATGCCCTCACATGCGCGCTGTCACAAGCCATTTAATTGAACTTGAGAAAATGGGAGCCGGCGTTGTTTTTGCTCTAAGCCCCCCCCCCCCCCTCACCAAACACACCACACACACACACACACACACACACACACACACACACACACACACACACACACACACACACACACACACACACACACACACACACCCCTTCTCCCCCCTAAAAGTCGTTATGAACTAATATGCTGTCTTTATCGCCATCATCTCAGTGATCATGATAGTTTTCACATAGTGATGTTCTGTTATTATCTCCCCTATTCCCTGTTCAGGCTATATTCACTGTTCTGTGGGGAAGAAAACACCAGTTTATTAACCTTCATGGAAGGTTACCAACTGTTTAGGTGTAAGCAACTGTCAATCAAACGTGCCTCTTTTGAATCATGGCACTGGCATAAAAGATTCATATAGAACATTGGGATTTGTTGTTCATTTTTATTTCTTCTGCTTTACCTGTCGTTTTCTATTTATGCTGTTTTTGGATACTCAGGCCACAAAGCAAGTGGTGTTTCAAGTATTAGTTGTGATTAGCATAACTAACAGTTTTAATACTAATTACCGTATCTTGGTATATGATATACCTGGATTTTACTTTCTTAGCATCATAATGTAAGCAATGTACACGTTAAAGGGCACACTACTGGCCAAATATGCAATTGGCTAATAGAATTGCATCACACATCAAAAAACAATGTTTTTCTATTCAGTGGCTGATCGAAGTTGAACAGGGACTAGTCATTTGAACGGTAAAGAAAAAAGGTAAAACAGCAAAACTAAGGTTTTACTACATTTGCGCCTGCTGGACAACACTTCATCCTGCTTTTAGATATATTAACAATGCATTCCCCATGAAATGCCTCGTGTTCCATCTCTTCAGAGGGAAGTCAGAGGTCAGTGCTAGCTACAGAACAACAGCTCCAGACCTGGTTGCAATTCTGTGTCTTGTTCAAGGATGCTTGCCAGCACAGAGGGGAGCTTGGATTTCTCACCAGACGAGCCAGAAAGCCCACAAATGTCCCATAAAGCCAAGCCATTGTCTCCATAATCCCACCTGCCTTTCAAGTGGTTAGCCATCCATGTCTGTGAGCATGTACCCTGCACTACTGCTTGGTACTTGGTTGTGCTGCCTCTGTGTCGAGGGCTCCTGCAAAGAAGCAGAAAAAGAGTCCAGAGAGGGTCTACCGGGAGGCAGTAGGAAAGTGGAGCAGTGTTGGGTCGCACATGTCGGTGGCGGGGGGGTGGTACCGGATGATGGATGGAAAAGGAGGAGGATTCCCAGGAAACGGTGTGTGTCCCTGTTCATGTGTAGAAGACAGCGAGACAGAGGAGAGGACAATGAGCACATGGCAGTTTGTGGCAGTCGGGACAGCTGCCAGTGCTGGTGTCCCCCAGCTCAGAGGTCAGCGGCAGGTATCACACCTCAGCAACCTGATGAAAACACAGGAAAACGATCCAGCACAGGTGTAAGTGGGAAAAAATGGAGCGAGTGGATAGAGGGTTGGAGGGAGGATGATTGAGCAGAGGATGAGCAGAGGGGTTAAGCACCGGGGTGACGAGCCTTCCCCGTTTAGGGAGAGACAGTTTGATGGATGAAGAGGAACTGCAGGGAAGGAAAATAGTCGGGCTGATTAAGTGTACAGGGAAAGGCCAAGGGATTGTTTGTTTTTTTGTTTTCCATGTGGCTTGCTTTTTATGTGCTCACCTTTTCATTGTCCGTAACGGAAGCAGTCATAACGGAGAGGAAGAGCGTCTCCAGCCTGTGTACTTCTCAAGGTCCATTGAGTGCAATTACACAGAACAATGGAGACAGCATGGTGCTAGTTGACTGTGCTAAACACTACTCCTCTTTGACACCAGAGGAGGCAGAGTGGCTGAGCCGGATCAAGATGCGAAGCCTCTACCAGCTCCTTTTGTTCTTCCCCTGTTGTCTCTTCCAAACAAGTTGGCGTTCCAGCCAGGGAAGGAGGAGGATGGCGGGATTATGTTTGGCTGATTTGAGGCCAATTGCTGGTTTCGCCGGTGCGTCGGATGAGAGAGGAGGAGGGGATGTTAAAGAGATGTGTCAGTGATTATTAGAGGGTCGGGAGGGCGATGGGGGGAGAAAACTAAAGCTTCTCCTTGCCAGTACTCAGCTTGAACATGACAGACACAATCTTCCCCACACACGCTCTGCCTGGCTGGCGGTGGGGCTTCAGAGTGGGTGTTCTGGGTCTTTGGCTCTGCCTGAGGTCCCCTAATAAAGTCTGCCGCTGCTCCTGTTGTGACAGTGTGTCAGAATTAACACTCAGTCACAACTGTAACTGCCGAACATGTGGGAAACAAAACACTGAGCTCAGTACTTTTTGCTGGTGGCTTGCTGGGGTTATCTATCGCATTCCAGGGCAATACAGCTTGTGTTTCCAAGGTGTATAGATGCAACCATTTTTTGCAAAATTGTGCACATATTGCAGTTTACGATTAGTAGACTTGGCCAAGAATCATGTCCAACTACAAGCACAAACAAAGTCTTCCCAGCTTCCTTAAAGGCATCCCGCTTACACAAGTCTACCATTTAATCAAAACCTCAAATAGGTTTACTATTGAAAAGGAAAGATAAGCGGCAAATACTCTTTATAAAAGGACAAATTATCATGCCGTATATTTATATTTTTTGTACCACCCCACATCGGTGGTTGTGGGTAATTATCAGAGATGTTGCGCAGTCTCATCCTGGCATCATGTAACAAATTATACTTAATCCCTGCTCCAAGCATGTTCTGTGGTGTATGCCAACCTCTAACCTCCCTAGTTAAACTTCCCCCCAGGCATCAATAAGGAATCACTGTCCTTATTATTTGAATTCAAGCTAAATACAGTCATGCCCCCCCCCCCCCCCCCCGTGTACAGACTTGACATTTCCTTGTCGTTCTCCATCTATCTAAGTAAGCTATTGTATCAGTAAACACCTTGCTGTTTATGTGTGCTCCACTTCCTAAAGAGAGGGTATGTCTGCTCTTTGCAACATCACAAAGTGCCGTCTGCAGCATATGCTGTATTTTTAATTCAACAAGGGCGTTTTGGAAGCCTTGTAGCATGCCATACGATAGCTGCTCGCAGTGGCGTTCCCCTGACGCTGACAGAGAAATCAAACGTAAAATGGAGCACCAGAGCGAGCGAGCAGCGATACATAACAGATGTTCACAGGAATGTTGACTTTTTGTTTGGCCCTTATCTTTGACGCTGCCATCCTCCAGTAAAGTGAGTGACGGGAGGGGAGAGAATAAAGAGAGAGAGGGAGGAGGAGCGGAGTGAACGGAAACGACGAGAAAGAGAAGAGAAAGCGGTGTTGTTGGTGGAACTAAGTGGAAGAAGTGCTGGCAGGCGGGGTGTTCGACGGCAGGAAAGTGGGACAGCCGCACAGCTGTGTTTCTGCGTCGAGGGACCTTCGAGATTGGTGTCACTTTATTTCATTGTCAGGGAGAAGAAAGGGAGGGAAACACAGGAGACGTTATGATGTACAGAGAGTGAGGAGTAGGCTCGGGGTGAGGCAAAAAAGAATTCAAGCAAAACGAAAAAACAGACCCTGGAGCAGCTGCTTCTGTATTACCTGATGGTGTTGAAGAGAGGGAAGGAAAAGGGACCTTGTGTTGACAGTCGTGGTGTCAGAGGCACCTCACTCTTTATGCAGAACATTATCCTGGTTCATTTGCAGGGTGACATGGCAAGTGCACGGTTATTAAGACTAGGAGAGGAGAACACAACATTTCCCATGATTCAGCTGATGCTGTTTGTAGTGCTGTGCTGACATCTCTGAGATAGGCTTGACAGTTTTGCTTACCACCTCACAATAAATAGCCCTTTTTGAGTTATATAACATTTGCTGTGATCGGGAAGAATTTACGATCAGCCATTACTTCCTCCTTAGAGGGTGATAAATTCCTGTGGGCGAAGTCACTGTGGGGTCAAGTTATTTTCATGTTAGCTATTTCATGTTTATTTTTGTCATCCGTCAAGGTGAAGTGTCTGGGTGATGCTCCTGAAGTCAGATGGTAAGGATAGCAATGGAGAAGGCAACTACTCTGGTCACCGCTTCCACACAACACACTCCCCTTGCAGCCATTGCAGGAAAATCTCCCCTTTGCTGTCTTTGTCGAATCATGTTCTTCAGTTGGAGAGAAAACACCCGCTACAGATTGACTTCTTATCACTCAAACGGCCACTAAAAGTAGCAGATAGAGGAAGTAAATGCGGAGCCATTGTGTCCGTGATTGCTTGCCGCAGCACTTGTGGGGATAGTCGCTGAGGCTCCAAGAGACTTGCACAGAGTGAGTGATGGCAGGCCAGATTCAAGCCACCAGCCTCTCAGATATACGGGACAGTTGAGGTGAAGAAAGATAAACTAGACCAGAGAGGGAGGGAGAAAGCTCCTACAGATGTCATTATCTTAAATCTCCACCCTCAATTAGTACAGAAAGATCGCCTGCGAGACGCATTTACAACCAAGCCTAGAAGTGCTTCTTAAAACTCCTTCCGTCACCGAATAAAAAAAAGAAAAGAAAATCAGGCAGGAAAAGCAAAACAACAGATGAATATGGAAAAACAGTCCTGCCCGTCTTTTTCCCCTTCGGTGTCTTGCACACTGCTGGTAAACAGCGCGTGAACAAGCAGGCTGCAATTTTGAACGCAGCTTTATTTTCCACCGTTTATTTGAGCCCAAAATGGGTCCTGATGGAGTCATCAGCCCCCACTCGCCTGCTAATGGTTTAATTATGTCCATCTGGAGGAGGCTGGGAATGGGAAGCTCGCCTTACACTCCAGTCATTCCTCTGGTAATTTGTCTTCCCCGGCGCACACTGACTGGTGCACCGATGCCTCCGAGAAGCGGCGAAGCATTTGGGAGGTGGATCAACCTAAACGCCCACCCTTCCTTACTACTTCGACTTTTGGGACGCACGATGAGTTGACAGACGCTGCGTTCTTTTTCAGGACATTATTCCAAAAATGAAAGTTGGAACACAAAAAAGCTCGTATATGAATGAAGATACAATTGTTTTGATTTAGCCGTCGAGATTTCACTTAAAGCTCAATGGGATTATCCTGTTGCGTCAAGGAATGGATGGTGGGCCTAATCTTTTTCTTGTAAGTTTTATAATTATGCTGTACAATTAAAAACTGCATATCTACAGATGGGGACCATTTGTACCAAGAAAACAAGAACATTTTGTAAATTTCTCCAAACCTTTAGCTATAGGCTAATAGACACTCTGATATGATTGTTAGATAAGAACTCATTAGAATTTGAAGCACTACAGAAGTGATATCATTTCAATTTCTTGAAGCTTTTAAGATAGCTGGGTATAATTTTATTCCAATCACATTTTTTTTCCGTTTTTTACCACAAAGACTGAAAAACCACAAAAATAGAAAAGCAGAGTACGCTGTTTAAATGCTTTGAAAATACCCCAATCCCGCTACTATTCTTTCTTATTCTGACTGTGAACTTAATCCCTGACCCTGAACTCATCTCCCTCATGTCTCCGTATGTTTCCGTACGGATCAAGTGCTGTTAGATCACGTTTCATGGCTGATTTGTACATAATGATGCTGTCTCGTCTAAGAAGTTTGTTGAGCTGAACGGCTTTGTTGGTTTGCGGGGCGAACATCATTACTTAGTCTGGGTATTGTTACGAGCAGACTAAGCTGTATTCCCCTGCCAGGAAGATGACATTGAATTACTTGTTGAGGAATTGGGTCAATAATGAGCGTCAGCGGCAACAGTGCGCTTGTGTGCGTTGCAAGTCTGTCTGGATGTCTATTGGTTCAACTTATAACATTTGCACGACAATGTGTCTATCCTTGCATGCAGATTTTATAAAGGAAAGTCACTGTTGCTGTTGTACAACGTTGTGATGGTTTAGTTTTGTCTGTCTTCATCTGGTTGATATGATCTCGGCTGCAGATTCTGGGTCAGAGCGTCTTGATCGGATGGTTCATTTTAACCACCGGGTATTATTGCTGCCATCATTTCAGCAACACAAGCAGAAACGGCTCATTCCGTTTGCAAGGTGATTTAACATTTGAATAGAGGCCTGTTCTGCACAGATGACCTAGTTACCTTTTTACTCCTGAGAGCACACGCTTTTCAATCTGAAGGTCGCAATGACGCATGGACATAATATGCTGTAAGGGCATAAAAGTAAAATGCTATGGTTATGGGCGCATGTGTTTTATCAGGCCCTTTGAATAAAAGGAAAGAAAATGCTTTTTCTTTGCTGTCCTTATCTGTTGTTCTCAGTGAAAAGCTCAGATCTTCTGTTCTGTTCGTTGACTCCATGGAGGTCACCGGTGCCAAAGCCCACAGCCGTTACCGCGTCTACTCGTCTGTGTGCATAAATGTGGAGGATTTATCGTTAGCAGATAGGTTTTCTCTAATAGACGAGAGCAAGGACATTGTTCCAGCTCGTCAGCTGTTCTCACTTACACTGGCACCTCAAAGAGACTTCTGTCTGACATCGCCGGCGATCAAAGGAGGAAAAACGCTGTCAACCTGCAGTCTGAGCCTTTGAAAGTTCAACTGACTTCCTTCCTCTCCCTCACAGAGCAACATGACTTTGATTTCTGGTAAAGGGGGGCAATGCCTAGAAGGAAAAAAAGTCCCACTAATTTAATAACGTTGTCAAACAGATTAATAGGGTGTCAAAATGTCTGCCTCAGCTGTTGGCCCATTCTGCCTATCCTTCCTCTCAGCCACACTCCCCCTTCGCTATCAGGTCCTTTCATTGCCATTCTCTACCTGTCCACCAGACGACCCCTACACCTGTCCCAATGACCTTACTCCCACTTCCAGGCACTTCCTCCTGCCCTGTAATAACCACTTCCTCGTTCCTTTCCCATGACTTGACCTTCCTCACCTGTCTGTTCCCTATTTCCTATTTTTTTTATATCTCGCCAAATTCTCTAATTTGCTTCAGTCCAGCTTTTAGTCTCTGTTCTAGCTGCTCGCTGGGGTTTGACTCTTTGCCTGTTTCAAAAGCTAAAAATAAGCTATCAGTGAAATAAGTCAAACATGATTTTAATTGTTATTGACTTTCAAGGCTGTAGGTCAAAACTAGTCCACCAAATTGGGGTCTGGTGGTTTCTCTTAGCCTAGCCCCTGGAAGAAGGTTTTTGGGGAGATCAGGCACACACAGGAAGACAGAGGGATGGGAGTAAGGATGGAGGGAGGGAGGGAGAAGAGGTGGGAGTAGAAGCACTGTAAGATGACAGCCATGGGGAAACGGTATCGGCCTCAATTATGATGAGCAGTGGAGCGCTGCTCGGGAGCAGATGAGTTGAGTGCCGGCCCCGGCGGAAAAGTCAGCGTCTGATAGCTGATAATCCCCGGGATGAACCGGGATGAACCGGGACAAACCGGTCACAGAGGGAGCCGTCCCATAGTCAGGTGTAGTGGCAATGTTGGTAGTGCTGCATAGGGATGCGTGGAAATGCAGCAAATGATTGTATAAGGCAAAGTTTTTTGTGTAATGAAGGTCCAAGAAAGCACGTTACACTTGGATATTGCTGTTGAGCTAAGTATTACATATGAAATCAGCCTGTACAGTGTCAACAAACACCCACCTAGCTGAAAAATAGCCCCTACACTCTGTATTTTGTAGAATACTATAATGTTTATTTAACAGAAAATGGAAACATCAGTTTTCAACTATATGTCTTAACAGTCAGGTTATTTAAAGTTAACAGAATTTAAAGGTGCCCTATGGAGTTCAAACTCAGGGATACTGCCGATACTGACTTCCCTCATTTTCAAATCTGTAAACCTCATTGCCTGAAACTCAGTGTGAACATGTTTTTAGTATCTGTAGTGACAGCATTTTCTGACATTGAATCGCTGTATTGAAAATGAATGTGAAATGGGATGGATGAAATCTGACCGGTTTACGAGGTTTTAATCTGTGCCAATACCAATCTGGTGTATGGGATTGAAACATCCCATTTTAAAAGTGGTTGGTTTGTTGTTAATGTTGACACTGAAAGCAATCACTTAACAACCTGACCTGAACTGTCCTCGTCTGGATCCTATGGTTCAAGTTAAACTATTTGTGAAGCCTCAATATACTGTATATAAAGAAGTCATCGCATTATTTCTATGAAATGCAGGACTGTAGGTTACTAGAGGGTTTGCGCGCATGTCAGCAACAGTATATAAACTGAATACATTTTTGAGGAAGTCATGGCAGGGCTAAGCAAAACATCAAGTTATTTTTGCTTTTGTTGTCGTCACTAGCACTGCCTTTGTACAGTGTTGCCACCTTCTTTCTGTGGAAATGAAGGATATTCAGGTGATACAGTAGCTATCAATCTGCCACCCAGGGAAGAGAAGAGGCTGGCTTGTTGAGGCATGTTCTTGTCGATGAGCAGGAGACACTCATGATTGACTAACAAACTACTCCATGTTTCAACTAGTGGAAAATCGGCCCCTATGACCTTTGAGCGGAACATGGGTCCCAGTATTATTGCACCAGATAGACTAACTCAGAGGTGAGGTCTACAAATGCGATGTATGAAGGAAGCAACACGCTTTAGTCAGAATACAATCTATGTCACACCGCCTGCAGCAACAAAATAAAAAGGTTTGTTCATTGATGTTTTTTTTAGTACCAAACATCAACAGGAAAATGTCGTTTGGGAGAGGTACTTGTGATAAAAAACGTTTTAACACCTCTTCAAACAGTTATGCCCAGGATGAAGAGAAAAAAGACTTGTTTTTAGTTGCTCAGTGAAGTCCAGAAATATGCAAAATTTGGAGGCGATAAAGGTCTTTTTATATTCATATGTCTGCCTTTATGTTGATTTATCCTCTTTTTAAATGGTCTTAAACCTAAATCACGGACTGATTGAAAATTACGAGTGGGTGATGGAGGGTGAAGTGGTTATATCATTCGTCTTCATTCTAAAAGTTTGATAAGTACCTCAACATTGCTTTTGTTCAACTTAATGTTCAATTTGAACTGTGTAAACATGTTTGTTCCATTAAAAGTGAAAAGTAGAAGCCTGGAGAGGGTCTTAGCGTTTAGCCTATCCCTGCCCTAATAATTAGCTAGTGTAAGACAAGAAGGAAGCAAGATGTGGACTATTCATTTCTCTTCATCAGCTTCTGTAGCTCCCGTACAATATTTACTCATTTGTGTTCATATTACACCCCCTCTGCTCTCTCTGCATTAGCAGTAGCAACAATCTATTACAACTAAATGACAATGGTATCTGAACTCTACTTAATATACAAGATCCAGCTGTGATTAGAGGACATGGAGCATCAAAAACCTGCTGCACAACAAACTAAATCTCTTTGTATCAGTTACCTGGCACACTTAAAAGGCCCAGTGATACAGAAGAGTCCAATGCAAACACTAGGTTCCTGGGGACTTCCTCTATGCGTGTCTGTGTGTGTATTACCATCATAGAGAGCCGGGGCGCCTCATCAGAACACAGATGCGCCCTGATTAAGGGCGAGCGCAGCAATGACAGAACTGCATTAGTGTGATGTATGTGTTGTTAGCCAGCAAGCAGCTAATTCCAAATTTAACACCTGATTCGCACAATGCAGTCACACCTGAGTGCAAGCCAAGATTTACTACCCTTGTCAGACCACTGATGGCTTTTATAAGTAATTTTTCGGAGTCCCCGATTCATTCTCTTGCTGCGTCGTTGATAATGAATTATGATTCTGGGTCAGGTTTCAGCTTAAAAGCAAAAGTATAGTCATTTGGAAACTGGGTTGGTGTCAGATAGTCAATTTGCTGGAGGGAAAGCCCACCACTCCTCCCTACCTGCGAGGTTTCTTGAAAGGCAGACTCTATGGTTTTAGAAGAGAAATTCATCTACAGATGCAGAATGAATTTGGCCTGATTATGCACTAACTTTTCTACATGGTGCAGCCTTTCCCAAACCCAGAATGGCAGAAATCAGCTATAATGACAGTATGCACATGCCCTGGAGCAGAACGAACGCACGCACGCACGCACGCACGCACGCACACTCTCTCTCTCTCTCTCTCTCTCTCTCTCTCTCTCTCTCTCTCTCTCTCTCTCTCTCTCTCACCCACCCACCCACCCCTAACAGTTATGATGGAAAACAACTGTCCTACTCATGTCAGACACCACAGGCTTTTGTCTGCCGACAGGTTGTGTGATTTTGAACAGGTGTATGTGTGCTGCCTTGTCCCATCTGGCCCTGGTGTATTTCCCATCCTGCTATTTGTCCCGTTTTATACCTCTTGCGGTGAAACGGGCATGTGCTGCTGCGTTTGTGTGTATGTCACTGTGTTGGTTGTGTCTAGTGGTGTTGTTTCGGGTCAAGCTGGTCCTGTATAATCATGGTTGTGTCAGCAGCCCACCCGCTCATCACTGCACAAGGATACCAGCAACTGACATTGACCCTCGTGCCCTCCCTCCTTCTCAACACACACATACGCGCTCACAGCTTTATTATACCCTTATGTGTGCCAAAGTGTGTGTTCTTTAATGGACCAGAGGTTGTTGGAATTAAAGCAGTGGCCCTATGTGGCTCTCAGATGAGCAAAGGTCACTTGGTTCAAGATCGTAGTGACACATGCTGCCTAGCTTCAATGAGCTTATACAGGACGATGTTTGCTGAACTCCACACGTTGGTTTTTGGCTTCAACTATGAGACTTCAATTCTGTTTGTTAGTGTCCCCACCATAGCCATTTTAGTTACTTTAAAGGAGCTTATTTGTAGATTGAAGATTCTTTATAGGGGTACCTGAAATACCTAACCCACGTGAAATAGGTAGAAATTCAAATTCTTGTCAACATACAGTATTGGTGCTAGTAGAACATTCCAGTAACAAATTATGCTCATTAGTACATTTATTGGCACAGAAATCAGTAAGCTACCGAGTGCAATAGGTTGTAATGGGCAAGCCATTGAACAGGAAATGCTTGAAATAAATGAAATGTTAACAAGCTTCCAGAGAAGTTAAAAATAATTTGCTGAATATAATGGATAAACGGTTCAAATACTTTGCTAATAAGTTACAGATTGTAGAAATTGTCTGTTTTAAAAATATTGGATAACTGGTATCTTAAAATAACAGATATGGTAGAAATAGTCATATAGTCACAAACATGTGTTTCATTAACAGTTGAAATTGATAGCTAAATAATTGCTGTATATCTATACAAGTAAGTCCCAGACCTGTGGGGTCTACAAAGGGGTAGTTGAAAGGGACGTTGGGTACTGTGACCAAAACATTTTTGGAAACCACAGATGTACTTGTCTTGTCTATCCTACAGCCACTTCTGAATATGCATCTGAGCTAATGGGAGATGTTTGTTTGCTACCGTCTATCTGTGCTTGTTGGGGGCTGTGTATTTGTCTGTGTGTGTGGGTGGGTGGGTGGGTTGGTTCCAATAGAGGCCGGTCTGATTGAGTGCGCAGCTGCATGTCACTTACTTACTCCGTGCACACACACACACACACACACACACATACACACATACACATACACACACACACACACACACACACACACACACACACACACACACACACACACACACACACACACACACACACACACACACACACACACACACACACACACACACACACACACTAGGGCTGCACAATATGGGGAAATAATCTAATTGCGATTTTTCTGACAGATATTGCGATTCAATTTGCGATATTTGTTTTTAAGCGACCCAACGGATGTTTATTGTCAAATGCGGCCATATCTCCGGCTAGGAAGGTCGTATCAACGTGCTCCCGTCTCTAGCACCCCCGCAGCCCGAGCTACGAGTGAAAGAACTAAACTTACATGAAACTTCCGTTGGGTTGCTTTAAGGTCAAGCTTCAGTTTAAGATTCACCCTGTAATAGCTTTAAAACACGTGATGGAGCATTACTAACCTGACTCAGACGGTTTATTTCACCAAACCTTCTAGGAAAGCTCCATTGGAAGCCATTTGGAAAAGTATTTAAAAAATACTTGGCAGGTAATTGGATCAATCTGTCTATCACCTTCTATCCTGGGCCACTTCTGATTGGTTAACTATGGCTGGTACATGTGGAGCACAGCACTTCTGATTGGTGTGGATGACTGACATACAAGAGGACAAAACAATAATTGCATAATTTCAAATTTCGATTTAAAATCGATTAATCGTTCAGCACACACACACACACACACACACACACACACACACACACACACACACACACACACACACACACACACACACACACACACACACACACACACACACACACACACACACACACACACGTACACACGTACACACGTACACACGTACACACGTACACACACACACACACACACACACCCACCCCTCCCTAACAGTTATTATATTTCTATCTGTACGTGTTTCTGAGTAAATCCTGCGCTTGTGTGTGCATTTTCTTTGTATGTGGGGGTGTTAAATGTGTGTGTGTGTAGCTGTGTGAGGATTTGCCTGAGGGCAGCAGTCATGCTCCATTAATTAGCACGACAACCTGCTGACTTTCAAGTGGCGGTGGCAAAATTAACCCTGCTTCTCTGAAAGACCTCAGAAAAGGCTCTGTTATTCCAGCCTTGATTAACACTCATATTACCGTTCTTGCGTGGACCTCGGTTTGTTTCTACATGCATATAAACATGTGTGTGTCTCTGGGGACTTCTGTGTGTACCGTCAGATACCGTCTCTCAGCTGCAGATCCCCTACTGAGCACTTAAAAACATGAGGAAAAAAAAACCCAACTGGCTTTCACTAAGAAAATGCAATCATAACAAAGTGGCAGCTAAAATGTATATTTATTTTCTGTTGAGTAGAGGAGGGCTGGGTGATATGAAAAACGCTGATTTCTGGTGCATGCAGACAAAAGACACTGTTAAATACTTGCTGCATTAACCTCTTGAGGATTTATCTTGAAGTTAAAAATTCTGTCTGTAGATTTCTCTGTGATGCTATCGCTTGCTAATGCCATTTCCCCTGTCATCCCTATGCTTATGCTAAGCAATGTACATTACCGCTACATTCCTTCCTGTGTGTGAGACGTCTCTTCCCGAGCGACAGCATATTAAAAGCTTTAAAACCGGCTACGGTTTGAAGCACAGAAAGAAGTGGCAAGCAAACGTTTTGTCTTCATAGATATTACATTATCCCTTTAAGTGCTCAGACAGGAGGCTGTAAATATGAAACAATACAAAGAGAGAGCGTGTGTGTTTAGTGCTTCCATGAGAGATGCTGTTTGGCCGCTGTCCGCTGTCATCAGTGCGGCTCCTCAGTGATTGCCGCTGACAGTTGAGCTGCCCTGGATGCTGTCACATGTCCTTGTCAGTCCACTCAGAGGAAGGGGACGCACCTCGCTATTGTCAGCTTCTATTACCTCTCCACACGCACCCACACACAATCTCCCCTTTCCATATAATGCAGAATATATGCTTCAAATACACGCACAAACAGAGAAATCTCAGACTCTGGCTACATGCCACTGGCACTATCCCTTTGTAGTTCACACACACACACACACACACACACACACACACACACACACACACACACACACACACACACACACACACACACACACACACACACACACACACACACACACACACACACACACACACACACACACACACTTCCAGGGGGACCTTGTGACCTTCCCTGTCTGCCCCATCCTGCCCCTGTCCATGTTAGGTGTCAGCTCTCTCTTGCCTTCAGCTTCCTCTCCCTCAGGGCTGGATCAGAACCTGCGTACTGGGCCAGCCAGAAATCCTTGCCCACCGCTCCCAGCACCGCCGCCCCCGTCCATTCCCCACCTTCCTCAGAAAGAGGCACCAGTAGCACTCGCGTAAATTATCTTTATTTTTCAAAAAGCGAGTAAAAAGGGGCCCCGGAGAGAGAGGATAATGTGCCTGCAACTGTGATTGAAACAACCAGGGGGTGTGCTCGCTTGTCGCCCAAGCTCATTTTAAGATGTTTGGCATCTAGCGTTAGCAGCACAGATCAGGCTCGCCTCTGGTGGAATATGAAACGCCGCCTTGTCTCACACTGACAGCAGCATTGTCACATCCGCACTCAGGAGAAGTCAATAAGGCTGTCGAGCGTTTCACAGGTACTACTGTCACTCATCAGATTTGAGCATTGAGTTTTCGTTGCTTTAAATCCAAACCATTTTCTCTTTTTCGGAGTGTCTAAGTTAGAGTTCAGTGTTTTCTCATTCTGAACTGTCACAACCTGTGAGCATGTGTTTATGACGTGTGGATTGAGTGTGTGTGTTATCACAGTGTGTGGATCTACAAAGCCTGGCATCCAATTTCCACACGCTTATACGCGACACACACAGACACACAGACACACACAGACACACAGACACACACAGACACACACAGACACACACAGACACACACAGACACACACAGACACACAGACACACACAGACACACACAGACACACACAGACACACACACACACACACACACACACACACACACACACACACACACACAGACACAGACACAGACACACACAGACACACACAGACACACACAGACACACACACGCGTGCCTGTATTCCTATCCACTTTTACTCTTTTCAAATTCAGTAACTTTTCTGGTATGTCTGTTCATTTGAGCACTGGTCCATGACTTTTGTATGCATGACATTACTGCTGGATGTTCTCGGTGCTCAATGGAAAATGTTTGAGTTATTGCACTGTAGAATTTGATGGTCTCGTTTATTGACTTGCTGACAGTCTTTTTTTATTTCACATGCTTAAATACAAAGTCATTAATTATATTGTTATTGCTTTTTCAGCACATGAAGTGGTGCGCATTGGGTTGTAGCGATAGCAGGCTATTCAAAAATACAACATCAAAAGGTTTTGTTCAGTTTAAAAAATGCTGCGAATAGTCCACTTAAACTAGCTTAATATCACATATCAACCTAATTCATTTAAAGGATTAACTTGAACAAATCTGTATATTTGAACCTGGACTCAGGCCTTAAAAAGCTAGCAATCCACACCTGATGAAACATAAATCACTAAGACGGCTAAAACGGTGGCCTTCTCGTATACAGAACTTGATCTCAAGTCTCATCCAGCTAAATAAGAAAGCCAGTTCTGCTTTTAGTAGACAGATGGGAAAGTATTGAAATTAGGACAGATATGTATTTTTCTTTTTTCTTCTGATGAGGTAATGTTTGTCCGTAAAACATCTGCCCATTACAACCTTCCCAGGGATGTCCTTCATGCTGTGGCTGCAGGTATAATCGACCTGTCATGGCTCTATTGCCATTACTTGTGGCTTCAGAATATTGCCTGACACATTGCTGTGCCTCAATCCAAGAGACAGCATGAAATAAGGACTGCTAATGTCTACAATACTGGCAATTTGGATGTTTGTTACATACTTAACATTTATCTAAAAAGACTCTTATACTACTGTACTTCTAAGCAGATGTGAGACCGGTTTGATGAGCTGTCAGTCTAAGTGAATCCAATTAATCGTTACATCATTCCGATTATAACATCAAGCGAAAATCACCAGAGATCTTTTGGCAGGAAACATCTAAACAAAGATTGATGATTATGGCTAATAATATCTTCATCTGGTAGTATCTCGTCAGCCATCAGCCATTGCTTCACTTAATCATCAGTGATTTAGCGGATAAAAGCAAGTTTTGATGATTTGATAACAAGCGGTATCAGATTGAGGGAGAGAGAAACTCGTGTCAAAGAGGGATGTTACAGAAAAGGAGAAGAAGAAATACCCCTCAGAGCGACACCACAATAATTAGCATAGCGGGAGAGAGGGGCGTAGTGCTGGGGAGATAATCATAACGCCTTAATGTCTACTGAATGCTCTTTATCAGCAGCATTACCCATGATGCCCTGGGTTTTCCAACAGTTATGCATGGGTGATGGTGAGCATTTCTATTGATCCTGAGCCATGTCAGCATGCTGTGTTTATGTGATCTTTGTGGTTCTTGTATGACATGATACATTGTTTTCCTGTATGCTCTCCACCACCTGTGTACGGTCTGTACTGTCTCACACACATCAACACACTTATAGCCCCCCAGAGGTCCAGAGTATCTCAGAGTAGCAGACAGGCATTGCTTTCTAATCTGGATAAGTGGCCCAGTGCTGCAGCATGTGTTGATCTGTTTTCCCACAATGCATGTCTCTGGATTGGTTTAATAGGCTGGTGGATGCCTGGAGGTTATAGTAACATGGGATATTTGTGACTGAAACGATACGTGTGGCATTGAGAGTTTTCCTACATATCCCATGTTTTTTTTAGGAACCTCAGTTGACCAATGCAGACAGCTTCTGGTGTAATGCTGTCTCCGGAACATTTGAAATCCTTTTCCATATCACATTTCTCTCCTACCCGTCATTGTTTGTCAGGGTGTCTGGGGTTTTACGATCACTAAACATTTTGTGATAACAGACAGATAACCATTGTTGCTACGTTTTGAAATATCTCAACATCATGTTCTATTTTCGACCAAATATGAAAACACACCAAAAAAGTAAACTGCCAGTATACACTGTTAGTGTATTAGCAGGCTCTACGGATGCAGTAGGAAAAGAGCTGTTGGAAACTTTTTTAAATGCATATTAACAATGTTGAGACTGCATTTATTACCTGCTTAACATAAACATGTTAGCATACTTATGTTAGCATTTCACTGCTGTGGCTATAAACCTCATGGAGTTGATAGCTTGGCTTTAGCCTTGGACAAAAAATAATTAAAAAAACGTAAAATACCGTAACAAAAAAATACATTAACTGGAATGCCTGCAAGCAGAGAATCACAGTAGTCAATGCGGAAGGTGATGAAGGCATGGACCAGTTTTTCTGCATCCGGTTTGGTGAGGGAGTGTCGCATTTTGGAGATGTTCCTCAGGTGGTAGTACAGTATGAGGCTTGGCAGACCGTCTTTATGTGTGCTTGGGATGAGTCCAGTTTCACACCTAGGCTCGTTACAAGTGGGGAAAGGGGAATGGAGTGGCCATTGATGCTGATATGAGGGATATGTTTTTTCTGTGTTTGATGTGGTGTTCCAATCAGAATTATTATTATTGAACTCTTTGTAGTTTAGTCATATTTATTTTTGCAGTACTGTTAGAAACCAGCGAATACTGTACCGTCTCATGGCACCACTGTGACACTCCATTTAGTTTTTTTTTTTTACGACCCTCTTTTACCTCTCGCTCTCTTCCTTCATCAGCTGCCTCCCCTCTCTCCTCATCTCTCTGCAGTGCATCCAGGCCTCTCCACCTCTACACACCATTTATTATTATAAACATTGCTCATCATTGCTCCCGGCGCAAATATGTTTATTGTTGTCATTCGCTCACAGGCCATTTATTTAATGTGTTGCCTCTCTCAGTCCTCTTCCTCCTTACGTCCTACTGTTCATTTTCAGGAGTGAGTGCATTGTGGGGAAATCAAACACGTATTTAATGATAATGGACTGATGTGAGAGTGAATGGAGGGAGATTGGAACAGAACAGCGTGCAGGAAAATCAGATCCCAACATCTCCAAGGTACAAACATAATAGGAAGTCAAAAAGAATGCCTTCGCGCCTCAGCTGTTGTGAATTCTCCTTTTGTCAGACAGGGCCCGGCCATCTCCACCATTGTTCCGCTTTTTAGAGAAGGAATTGGATTTTTTTTTCTCGATTCTTCGTGTGTGTTTTTTTCCTTCCCGTGCCGGCGGCTGACTTTGTCATTCACAAATGGCCAGACTTAATTAGGACATTTCTGAGTGATTTATTCACAAAAGGACACTGGCTGTACCTCTGACCAATTCATTTTGAATAGAGGAGGAAAACAGAAATTGCTAATGGAATTTTGGGGGAGAATAAGCCATCAAAAGCTGCTGGGTAGTGATTTATCAAAAAATAATTCATGCTTTAGAATAAATTAACGGCAACATGTTTGGTGTGCATCTTATTGGTCTTCCAATTAGCTTTTATCAATCTAATGGAGTCTTATGTTTGTCGGAAAACTACATAAGCATGGAAATGCAGCAGTGAAAAAGGAAAACAAATTAAAACTTGTAATTTTCCTGTGTATGGTTCACATAATAAACACTGTAAAAGCATTGAGCAGGTGTAGTGTGTGTGCATACACTTGTATTCATTCCCCGTAGTGGCATATTGCCCTTTACCTCACCGCACTGCAAATACTCCATCATGCTAACCAAATGAATACAAGTTATTATGGCATTTTGCCAACACACATGCAAAGCTACGCTCACACATGGAAAAGGTCAGCATTTAAATGGCTTTGCTCCCTGTGGTAATCGCCTTTTTGGGTTAGCCGCGCAAACTAAATGAAAAGACTGTCGGCCCACGTGTGGGGTTAACCTATGCTGCTCCATTTCAATAAGTGACGTGCCATTAGCCTTGCCCTCCACTGTGAGCTCTGTGGAACTCAGTAATCCACTGACTCACTTTGCTGCCCACCAGTGAGCGATGGGGGAGGAGATTTCCCCGTTAAACTCATTTCATCACCATTATCTCAACATGACTCTGTTCCACCATATGGCTGAAGAGCTATGAGAATATGGGGAGTCGGGATCAAGTTTATCTATAGACATGGAGTGCTGTGTACACTTTGAAAACATTTGACTTTATGTTCAATAATCATATGTAATATATATGGTTTTAAAACCCTAGCATCCCTTATTTAAATGAACTGTTAGTTATTTACAGTAATATACTTATTGTTAAACAAAAGCCTTTGTGAAATGTAAGCCTGGGAATATGTTTGTTAATTACATGTCTTAACTTGCAAGACTTTAAGTGCACATGTGAACGACAGATGCTCAGATGTTCGTTGCACTCTGCAAATCTTCATTCCTTCACTGAAGACTCTAGCTGTTGCCAGACAAACAAGGCAAGATTAATTCCCCAAATCTGCATTCAAGTCTCGAGACATGAAAAAAAAGCCTAACTAATAGGAGTAAATAGACTAAGACGAGTCCTCTAAATGTAGCAAAGGGCTCCCCGGCTGCAGCTCAAACCCTCCTGATTGGTTTAAGAATGCACGCTTGCACCCATAATCAGCATAAATCCATGTGGAGAATTTCACAAGGTCCACAAGTGTGCCCTTCAGGGAGAGGAGAAGAGTGAATGAGGGCTCCGTAGTCAATGTTGTTTCCACACTAGCCGCCGCGCGTCACGTCCTAATCCTTCCCCCTGGAACCCAGGCAGCGTTAAACTAGCTGGAATGAGTGCCATGCAGCGAGTAAATGGAGGGAGACGACCGTCCACAATGGCCCTGGAAAGTGGCTGCTCTTGTAAACGGGAGGATTAGAGGGAAAGAAATCCTCCTCTCCTCGTGTAGGCGTGCCCACAGAGACAAAGCCCAGTGTTTACACTCTGTCTCAGTGCCTAAAGTCCCTCAGCATCAAGTGCACTGTGCAATCATCCAAGTGCAATAGGAGTTGGGGACTATCCATTCCATTGACCTCATGCATTTAACCAGTACGTGAATGCTCCGACCACTAATTTTGTTTTTCACCTTCCTGTCTACTCAGCAAGTGGGTATAGCTGCATTGTACAGATTGACCTCTGCTGCCCTTGATCACCTTAAATATTTTAGCTGTGAGTTTTATGATCAGACACACAGCTGAAGTTGTCTGACAGTTCAACATATTGGTATATGATTTGTCATAATAATTGGACAAAATTAAAATGTTCTCCCTGGAATTACGTTCTTTTCACCCCATTAGTAGTTTATTTTAAGGTTCTTTATTATTTTTGTCATACAAACATAGCTACAGTGTAGTTAGGCTGATGAAAATCTGAGATCCCAGGCTTCTCCAACAGTGCAATACAATAACACAGATAAACAGAAACATATAGTGCAAGTAAATAGTAAATACAAAAAGAAAAATAGTTTGAAATAGTGCAATAAGAGTCTATATGCAAGTTATTGGAATGATATATTAGAGAAATAGATAAATAATTACTAAGTAGTAGGGTTGCAAAATTCCGGGAATTTTCAAAGATGGAAACTTTCCACGGGAATAAACAGGAATTTATGGGAATAAACTCTGGAATTTTCCAAATTAAAGGTTGGCTCTTCATAGGGAACTTAAATATAGTTGGGGAAAGTGTATTTTAGCATAATCTTGACTAAAACAAACAGATGCCATTCAAGTACACTTGAATATCCATGCCATAGCACACTGCTTACTGCATGGCTATTGAGACCACACAAAGGTTCGCAACAGGCTCACAAATGTGAGAGTGGAAAAACTGGTTGGCATTCGGGCAAACCTAAGGCTCTCTGAGCCTGACACAGAGCCATCCCCAACAAGGCTGGACAGTGACACTGAAGAGGAAGAGGAAGAGTTGGATGTTGATGAGGCCCAGGGAGAGCCCGTTGACTGAAAGGGTTTATCAAAAATGCAGAGGATCGCTTGAAGGAAGATTTGCATGTTTAATGGGACTTTTTGGAGGGAGAAGGGCTCTTTTCATTTAACATTTTGAATTGGACTTTGTGGGGATCTTTGGATGGGGGGTGCATTTTTGTTCATTTTTTAATGAGTGGGGTTGGGAGGGATGAGTAATATTTAACTCAACATTCCTGTTTTCGTTCTTCAATTAAACTAATAATTGTTCAATAAAATTATTAAAACTTGTTCTGTTCTAAAAATCTGTTGAAATGTCATGTTTTTTTTGTTTAATTTTGCATCGAATATCTCCAAAATTCCCCAGCTTAACTTCCCATGGAAACTTTCCGGAAATTTACCGGAAACTGTCCGCCCCTTTGCAACCCTACTAAGTAGCAGATGAATGTTATGGATGTTGTTTCAACAGTTCAGGTGTTTAGCAGTCTTATTGCCTGTGGTATGAAACTGTCCCTGAGTGGGCTTCTTAAGTAGTGGCCCTTGAGGTCTCTTAGCTTTATACAGTTCATTATATGCAGGTAGTAGGTAACCTGTAATAGATGGCAGGCAAATTATTCTGCACTACAATGTAGTATTTTCCAAATGAGTGGCATTTAAGTGAGGTAGGACTTTAAAACGTCCATAATGGGGTAGTCATTGCTGTGTGTCTGTTTCTATATTGGACACCTGATGGATCTTTTTAGACATTTGTACACTTAATTAGCACTTCAATCTCAGGTCCTGCAGAGTCTGATGACACATAAGTAACGGTGCATTTCTTTACGCTAATGTTTGGCAGAAAAAGGTGCGGTGGGATTGTGACTTGTGTTGTGAGTGTGTATGTGTGGGTAAGTGTGTCAGCAGACCTTGTGTAGACATGCCCCCCAAAAATACTGTCTGGTAATGTCTGCACCTTCCACGGTCTCTGTGGTGGGAAGTCTACGCAGCCATAACACCTCATTCTGAAATTGGAAATGACACACATACAGAAAACTGTTTTCCAATCAAAACAGGTCTTGGTATTTTGAATGTGTCATCTAATCAGTGATGCTTCAACCATTGTAAACAAAAATGCCTACCAAATGTTCATAGAGTGACAAAGTATAGTGGAGCGAAACATCGAACACATGTTCATTAATAAAAAGTCTTTGGTGTAAATATGGAAGCTAATCAGACAAACCTCTTCTTATGAGGTAATCAGGAGAGATGTGTGTGTGCGTATGGGCGCGTTTGTGTGTGTGATCGGGCTCCCAGGTAATTATAGCAGACAGCTGCCATGGCATCCTGGATCAGTCCCACGTCAACAAGCCACAAACACACACACACACACGGACGTACACACAAAGTAGTTCCCACATCAACATGCCATCATTATTAGCGGGCTGATGCCCAGATTTGTATCATTTTATTCGGTGTCTCAGATAAACTTGGGTAAATTGTGTCTGCGCTGCACGCAGAGTGGCTTGTACCGAGATGAGATGCACCTGCCACGGAACAAAGCAGAAGGAGCTGTCGAGTTAGCGAGGAGACAATGATGTCAAAGCTCGAATGAAGACGCTTATGCTCAACAATCCCCTGCCTTGCGTACAATATAGGAGATGGGGACGGTGGTCGGTGTATTTAGAGAACTAGATTCAGCATTGAAGGCCACACTGATTTCGTAATGAGTAGTTTATTCAGCTAAAATCTGCTAAATGATACGCTGTTTTACAGACTTCTTTTTCCCACTGTAAGTCAATGGGAACAATGAATTTTAGGCCCAAATGACATGACATACTTGAACAGTACCACTGTTTGGCCACGACACACATTTGCATCATTGGCCGCCGCTCTTCCTGGGGGCTCGAGCGGGATGTTGTTCTCCATCTTTTCCCTTCTTCTTCCCACACCTGATCTTTCGCTTGATACACCCTGATCTGTCAAAACTCTCCCCTGTCTTTCCTCCCCCTTTCCTCCTTGTTGTCTGTCTCCCTTTTTCCTAGTCTGTGCTGTGTTCGCCAGGCTCTGTGTGATATCATGCCTGCATGCATCATGGACCCGCTAACAAATTACACAGAGTAGCCACTCCGCTTCCCCTCTCACTCAGCTGTCAAGTGGAGTCACTGAAGCATTCTCCGTCTTCTCCTCTCCCCTTCCATTCCTCCATCTCTCCATCCCTCCATCCAGTCTCTGGCAAGCTTCTTCGCCTGCTCACCCACTTCCTGTACCTGCACAACCGATCTTCCTCCTCTTCATCATTCCCCCCATCCATCCTTCTCCCATGACTTCATGTCTCCCTCTTCTCAGCTTTCCAATCTTTCTCGTTAGATATCAAGCATCTTCTTATACACTATAGAACCAGCTGAATGAATTCAAGAATGTAGTTTAATATTATCAATGTCAACAGTTCCTTCCTAATGGCTACTAGGTGTTTGGTGTGACATAAAGTACTGCATCTCATAAAAGAGTAGAAGCAGTTTGATACAGTGGACTGAAGTCAGTCTTAAAACTGCCTGAATGATAACCTTTGTCATGCCCCGCTGGCAGCGCAAGGTGAGAAAGCACCTTTGTCATCTCGCACTCATTCACATGTAATAATTTGTAGCAAAAGTTGTGATTAACCAGACATGTCTAGAGGTCATAAGAGAACCATAGGTTGTTATATTTACTGAGATCAGAGTAATCACAGAACACTGCCCCTACCACTATGCCCTACCACTATGCCCTGAACAGACTCAACTGATATCCAGGAACAAATCTGATACAATGTAATAAGGTTTTGTTTTCAGCCCTTAAAATTCCATCGCTAAATAAATATTTTCCAAAAGTGCTTTCAGACGTAATACACTCCAACAGATTCAAGAGACGGTTTGGACTGTGATTTTGTTGTTTCCTTCTTGGTTGGTTAACACTCTTTTGAAATTGTTCATTGCAAATAATTGTAGGCTAACAATAGGCTACTCAGCAGAGGATGTCTGTTTGATGACTCGTTTGGGGATTTGTTCTTTGATGGAGCAGACATGAGGGCAGTGAGCCTGAGAGGCGGGTTTCTAACCTGACACTCAGACATCAGCGCTAAACTCAGTGAGCTCTGCCAGTCCGTCTTCATCGCAGCAGAGGAGCGAGACACGGCTGTGATTAATAGGCTGACGGTGAAGCCCTGACCTCTGAAGGTCGCCAGGTTGTTTCCTGTTTGACTAGCACACACGCAGCACACTTATTCATAACCATATGCAAGAGCACACACACCAGCAGTCAACGCACCACTGCCTCTTCCAACGAGACAATATCCTGTGTATTTACTGGCCACTAAACAGATTTGAATATTTGTGAGTCTCGGGTTCACTGGTGTGTTAAGACGCCTTGGCTTTCATTAGTAGTCTCGGCGTCATAATAACTACCCCTGGCAAATGACATGTGAAGTAGAGATCATAAACAACCCCATTGGTGAATTTAAAACTGAAGCTTATACTGTTTTTTATTTTATAAGGAAATTAGCAATTAGTATTAGTTGTTTTTAGTATTTGATATTTAGTATTTTACTTGAAAGTGCAATATGACTTGTCACCAAATGACTTGTCACTGTCACAGGCTGCTACCTATTCTCTACTGGGGCACTGTAATACGTTAAAACTTTGTATATTGTATATTGAGCTATTGTATATTGCATACTTTTATTAAGATGTATCTGTATTATCTGTATTGTAATTTTGGAGCAACCTGGCAAAAATAATTTCCTTCGGGATTAATAAAGTTCTATCTAATCTAATAATATAATCCGTAATTGGTGCATATCCACGTCCGCTTCTGTTAAAATAAAATGAGAAACGCGAAGGCCAGATTTTTTTTTTTTAGCCATCTGGTCCGAGTCATCATACGTAATGCTCTCTTCAACCTTCCGTGGCCTTGATGGCAGTCAAATGGAACTCATCCTGCCCCACACCCACCTTTAGATATCCAAGGTGATCCCCTCCCCCTTCACCTCCTTTATAGATCTGCTCTATTGATATGCATTGCTTTCCACCAGAGAACAGGTCTTCCTCTCTTGGTGATGGTGGGCGGAGTGGTGCGGGTTGTGAACCCCAAAGTCAGGAATAGAATTGGAAATAAGCCTATGAAGAGAGAATTGTTATACCACATGAAAGGATTGTCGGGTAACTATAATTGTTTAAGTTCAACCATTTCTGTTTTCATCAGCAGTATTTTAGGCCAATTATTTACCAGAAACACTTCTATTACATATATCCTCCATCAAGTCTCTTGGTGTAGCGGTGTCAATTGTATTCAGAGTGACTTCCTACAGTAAAAGGCACTTCTAGGTGTAAGAATTCGAGAAGTGTTAGGAATGCATGTGTGTTAACCAGTTAGTTATCAGAGACAGATTGTAGTTTGCCTTCAGGATACAGCCACGAAGATGGCAGCTAAACACAGCCTGAGGGGCTACCTTGATGTGATTGCCTGGAGGGATCGCAACGTACACCACTCGACGCTCCATATTCAGCAAAAGCAAAAGGGGCAGAATTGCTGCAATAAGCACTTAGTTCGTGATGGTTTGAATTTGTTTATGAGAAGTTTAATGTATATTAAACCTAATATCTCAATGCTGATCCTCATAATGAAGTCACTGTCATCAGTTTGAGTCTGCTATAGTCTGCTACACAAATTCCAGGCTTAACAAACAAAAACCCACTAGAACCAAAAGGACAATGTAGCGCTAGCATCAGATTACAAAAAATGTTCAGCAACAAGCTAGCGAGGAACCCAAATTTAGAGGCATGTAGAGGCCAAAATAAGAGCAAGGTTAAGTACAATGTTACTTGTTGCACCATCAAGGAAAGCTGAGGGCTAGGATAGTGAGAACTTTGAACTCTCATGTGACTCATGGGAGACTCTGTGAGATCCCAGACGACCAGAGTTCCCCAGCAACAAACTCCTGCTGCGTGAACTAAATATGTACGGGCACCGCTGACAGGCTCAGAATCTCTCAAATTGCCCAGTGTTCCCTGTTGTCCCAAGATGGCCGAGCCTGTTCTGTACTGAGCTGCAGCTGCAGGTAGTAATTACTGATTAGGCTGTGGAAAGTGGGGACAAATGCACTGTATAATCAGAGAGCCCGTCGACAGTGGGAGCCCTTCACAATGGCTTGTAATTAACAAGATAATTGGTGAGAGATGGCAAAGATTTTTCGAGTTCTTCCTTATTTGCATGTCATTTTGCTACGGAGTTCTTTTCGGACTCCTTGTTTCCGTGTGTGAAGGTTGAGTCGCTAATGATACTGTGTCCTACGGTGCGACTTGCTTGTGTTGGTGGTCTCAAACTGATCGGGCATCAGAAGAGCGGAGGGAAAAAGCACGTGTGGCCTGCACCTGTACACTTGGCAAGATTCAATATTTGGTTTGCGGCGTAATCTAGAGTCATTTTTCTATACAAGTGCAGTTTCCACCGCTGCTCTGCACATTAGTAAGCGCCGAGTGAGTGCAACAAGCTTCTTTAAGCATTACTTTATCCTGTGCTTTGGAAGGCCATTTTTACATCTGAGTTCCTTCTTTTAAGCCTTTGAGGACATCTCTCTCTCTGTATGTATTCATTAGTGTTATTCTTACAATTCCAGTAATGAGTGCTTAGGCAGTTTCCTTTCGAATACCGTTCAGAACATCACACACTCAGATAGGAAGATGTTTATCACTCCTTTTCCAATTATATTTCTCCAGATTAAGGTGTCGCCGTGGCACTTGTTTCCTTGACAACGCCATCGTTATTTTACCCTTCTTCCAAGTACCTTTTAATCTGAGCGGATATGAAAACTCTTCATGTGTATTTTTTCCCAGTTAGCCACAGTAGTGCTGTCTGTCCAACCTCTTCAGACCACATCATGGGGTGCTTTTTTGAGTGACTTTAATGTGAAGAGTGGCTGATGCTCGACTTTCTTCTCATTTCTCTTCTGATTCTTTCCTCCCTCCCATTGTGATTTGAAGAGGCTCCCTGGTGAATTTCATATGTGTCACATTGGCTCTTACTATATGGGATTACAAGAAGCATAGATGCTGTGAACAAACACTGTATTTATTAGATCTTGTCTCATCGAAAACAGAGGAAAAAGAGAGGGGGGGGGGGGGGGGGGGGGAGAATCTACCACGGTAAATTGATGATGCATGAGGGGTGTTAATAATGTATAAGGTTTTCAAAATTCTATTTCGAAAATGTGCGCCGTTGTTAAAAAAATGGCGACATATAACGGAGTGTATATTTGACAGGTGACATGATTCTTTTTTGTGTAATTGATTCGCTTTGCCATTTGTTTCCCCATTTTTTCCCTTCTGTTGTGGAGTATAGGAGGCAGCTAGTGTGATGGATGAACATGGTGGAGTTCATTTTTTCCCTCCACACTGCTTTGTAGCCTCCAGTGCAACCAACGCTGGTGTTTTCTTTGGCAGGTTATGCCAGAATAGTTATGTCCTTAATAAACATGTGTCTGCATGGCATTTCGATGTATCTTCTTTTTCCCAGTAGGTCGACCTTTTTTTAATGATCTATGTATTGTTCCATAAATGACTTAAGTATGCAACATGTCTTGTATTTAGTGCCATCTGTGTCAAAAACTTAACATGTCCCTTTTTTTCTGCTTTTTTTCATGTATTCCTGATGTTTCCTCGATCAGGTAAGAACTCCCTGCTGAGTTGTTTGCAAGTGTGGTTGTTCATGATGTGTGTACTGTACACATTTCATTACAAAGGTTTCATCATGTCTGACACTTGAGTCACTGACCTCTCGCTAACGGGCCAAGGGACTTGAGTGCGCAAGCCTCCCTGACATCAAGTGAACCACAGGTCAGCTTCACGTTGCCATACATCATAAGCACCCTGATGTGTTTGTCAGCAGCAGAGAATCATACACCCATAAAGTACAGAGTGTATGAGGGATGTATCAGTGTATGATGCACAGTTAGCCTGTGCTTTCTGACTCAAGCATTATCCTCAAGGTTGGTCTCGCTTGATGTTGAATCATCCTCTCAGTCACTGATGCTTGTTATTGCGTGCCTCTTTTCTCACCTCACTCTCAAAGGGAAAGTTTGTGCCTTCTATAGCAGCAACAGCTGCAACGCACACCCGGAGCTTTGAACAGATCGAGCACAATTAAGGCTAAAATAGCACAATGGCAATTGTTCACTTCACGCCCATTGTAATTCAGTTGTGTCAAACCGCACGCCTGTAGGTAATAGTCGGCTCTCTTTGATTTCTCCCTTTCAGTCAATGTTTTTCCTCCCTCTCTTCCTTTCCTCTGCTTTTTTTTCCTCTAGAATACTCATTCAATTTTTACTGCTGTATGACTGTGAACAGCTTGCGGGGCGGGAGCGCAGTAATTACCATGGTTATGTCAGGCGGAGCTGAGAAACGTAGCCTGGGGAGGAGAAAGGCCACTGTGCGGTGATGGCCCCCCGAAATTAATGGAGAATTGGAAATGAATCAATAGCTAATGAAAATGTGTGTTCACTCTATTACTGCTTTTATGACGGCTGTAGCCTCGGGCGGGGCGCTTTGTCACCCCACCAGACAGAGTGGTGGCGCCCATCTACATCTCTCCCCCTCTCATCATATTCATCTCTCTTTCTCTCTGATGATTTCTATTTCTCTGAACCTCTTCCAGCCTCCTCGTGCTCGCACTCTCTCACCTCCTCTTTGGTCAAACATTTGTTGAAGTATGAAAAATGTTTCCTTCTATATTTAGAGAGAACAAATGATGGTTTTGTTGTAGTTAAATGCTGTAATAATGAAATCCATCTCTGACGACATATTTTTGTGCAGCTAAAAAGGATTGAAGGATATTGGAATGAACTGATGTTGCAGTTGATGATTTTTTCCAACAAATGATTTGGCAATATTAAAAAAAGCTAAATTAGGAGGCTAGATTTGCAGTCTAAACGATTTTTGAGCTTTTGTAATTTAATCATATTGACAGCAATGTGACTGCAAAAAAAACAACGTATACAAGAGGGAGTCGAGGGGAAGCTAGTTAGGTCACTTGTATAATGCTTGGCTTTAACACTACATTAGATCAGCCTATGTTGAACCAATGAGTCTAAGAAGAGAAGAGAATTGTGAACAGAGGAGGGAACCTTTTCATGTCACTTATCCAGGTTGCACAAGGACACAGAGCTCAGCGCACATTAGTTGACTGCTCCCCCAGGATTCACAGATCATTTCTCTTCCCTGACATGTTACACGCAGCACTGCCCTGCGGTGCCTGACAGGGCGTGACATCGCCTGTGTGTGTGTGTGTGTGTGTGTGTGTGTGTGTGTGTGTGTGTGTGTGTGTGTGTGTGTGTGTGTGTGTGTGTGTGTGTGTGTGTGTGTGTGTGTGTGTGTGTGTGTGTGTGTGTGTGTGTGTGTGTGTGTGTGTGTGTGTGTGTGTGTGTGTGTGTGTGTGTGTGTGTGTGTGTGTGTGTGTGTGTGTGTGTGTGTGTGTGTGTGTGTGTGTGTGTGTGTGCGTTCGCCGCACGCGTATGTGTATGTTGCTAAGGGGCTAGAACATCAGCACCTCCTGCAAACTGCAAACCCTCAGGGCCCCCCCGCCATCCAAGTAAGCTTCCTCACCCTGTAAACATGCCGTGTGATACTGTAGATCAACCTAAAGTACATTTTCACAAGGTTGTCATGGACACCATTGAATGTGTGATTATTATACACTCTGCCTTCAATTAAATCTCATCACCCTGCAGCAGATTGTAAGTCAATGTAATCATTATTTACTGTTCTACCAGACACTTAAATGTATTGTATTGTTCTGGAGAGGTGTTAGTTATTTGAGTCTCAGGTAATTCATCATCTTTAATGTCAGCCGGCTTAAAGAAAACTGTCTGGTCTTTATTTAAATCCATTTGTAAATAGTCAATGGATTGACAAAGTGCTGGAGATCCATTTTAGTCTTCTACACAGATCCAATTGAGCTCCCTGCTGTCTGCTGAAAAGCTCATTTCTCATTCTGAATTAAGGGAGGTTTATTTTATCTGCGTAAAAGTCTAATCTGTTATAAATAGCTGCTTTGCTCTTCCTATGATTTGTAGGAATAGCCTTTATGCCTGATATTCAAAACAGCCTTTGTTATGTTGTGACATTTTGGAAAAAGACAATCGAATGCACAGGAAATGACTTATTTGGTATTTCTCCATAATAATGAAACTTACCAGGCACAGCGGGCGAGTAGCCCCAGACCCCGAGGGGTTCACTGCATATCAATGGGTCTGGTAGTTTAATTAATTGTAAATTAAGCAGCACCAAAGTACAATATCGACAGCGGGATTGATGTAATTATCATTATAAGCTCATTTTGTGGCCGTGTCTTGCAGATAAACCCCTTTCTCCAAGTCTATTTATAAGAGCTTATTATGACTATGATGTATAATGCATTTGTGTGTAATGAAATTATCACAAGTTCGGCCTTACTCGAGAGTGGTTACATTCTTTGTAGCTGTAAAGTGTGTATTGCTCATTTTTGCCACCAAGGGTCCCATATCCAGCTATATATCTACAGTATTGAAACTCCATCAATTGAAAGCGAAAGTTAAAATATTAATGTAGTAGATCAAACAGGAAAGCAATTATTTTAGGTGGAAGGAGCGTGCACTGATACCGACTTGTTGCTTAAAGGCAAAATGTTTACTTGTATACATGACTATCAATATAAGAGGAAGGAGAAGATGCATAACATACTGGACCATACGGAATCAGCCTTCTCTAGCAAGTCAACGTATCCACTGGTGAGGAAAAATGACATCATTTAAAAGTGAATTGGGTCTTGGTTACAAGGAACCAAGTGGACCCTTGAAGACCCCTTCTTGAAGCATTAATGAACTCCAAAAAAGGCAGTCCACCGTGTACTTATCCCCTTTGGAGGTTTGTTGCTTGGTGTGTTCAACGCTCAATGAGGACGGAGACTCCGCTGACACATCTGTCCATTAGCAAGCTAGACCAGACGAGTCGAGGCACCTCAGGGGTCAAGAGTTCCTCAAGTGATGCAGTTAACCATCCACTGATGTGGAAAAGGGGTTAGCTTCCTTATCATGCCACAGAAACCTGCAATCATCCTTGGAGGCAGATTAGTGAGTGGTCCGGTGAGCCTGTGAATACCCTCCACTGCCTGAGCAGGTGGCCTCCCATACCAAGTACAGCACATTAATCCAGTCTGTTAACAAATAAGCAGCCGGGCTAATAGAGCACTGCCAGAGGCTTATGTCTCCACCATTTCAGGGGGACTCGTTTAATTTGTCTCAGCCTTGGACGGATGGAGGGGACGATTGGAAACAAATTGAAGGAGGAAGAAAAGATAGAAAGTTGGATCAAACGAGGTAGGACGACAGGGATTGCGGGGGAAAGAGAGGAGGGAAGAAAGGGGAGCTAAAAGGACAAAAGTAGCTGAAAAAGTGCCCAGCTTGGCGAGCGAGAGCAGGACTTAAACGGGGGCTCTGTGTAGTCAGCAGTATCACACACAGCCTGCTGTTCCCTATGAATGTTTGCCTGGCTTGTTGTCAATCAAAAATAGAGTTAACTGAACTGCACATAATGTGTTTGGAAAGAGTCCAACAGACTCCAAATATTGCAACTGGTCTCATGGTGTTTTATACTTTTGAAAGAAACATGATTGTCACAGAGACTGAAGATGCGCACACAACTGAATGTATTCAGTTTGAAGCGCTTATATCCATAAAGATTAGTGGGCATACTTGCACATTATTCTTTTAAGGCAAGTTTACTGTAGCGGGAAAAGCTAGGTGCTACAAAGTCATAGAATATTGAGCATATTTAAGAAATAACTAAACGAATATATATAATCCCTTTTGTTGCCCCTGTGCTTTTGTAAGAGCCTCTGGATTATCTGATATATAAAGTTACTTGGCCAGTGATTGATTTTTGGATGCCCTCCTGTGTTGATTTTTTCACCATTTGGTTGAGTGGCAGCCACACTCACTAATGGGCCAACTGACATGTGTTCAGTAGTAATGATCACCTCCAGGGATTTCCCCTTTAGTTTTTCTCAATGACGGGCAACCACGAGGACAAATCAATAACCAGCCCTCAGTCACCACCCAGGTTTCAGCTCAAATTTCCTCTTTGATCTGGATGAACACCTCCAACCCGACACTCAGGGCCACTTTCCCTCTCATCTCTCTCCTGCGCGTGCCTTTCGACAAAACGTCTGAACAAACAGCAGTTTCCCTGAAGTGGTTGTGTTTGAAGTAAAAACACTAGGGCCTGTCTAAATGAGCAGTTAAATGTCAGAATGAATAGAACCAAACACTGCTGCAGACACTCATATTATCATTCATGCCTTGGGGTTGTTTTGCCTTATGAGGGTCTTCTAATCTCTTTAGCTCAAAAGTAATATTGTCTTAATTTGTTTTACACGTTCTAAAGGCAGTCGGAACTCATTTGATACAGTTGTATTCTATTGTAGTAAATCTCTTTAGCAAAACGGCAATTGTAAATGAATTGACAACAGTGACGCATTTTCAGCAGTGTATATAATTTCAGTTTTGAGTTAAAAGGAACAAAGCTAGGGACATGTATCCATCACTTTTCCTAGCAATGTCTGTGCAAGCTATTTTGCCAATTAGTTATATTCTGGGCATTGATTAGTAATTTCTTTCAGGGCCAAAGCAGGGCGGTTAGCAGGCCTCTCGATCAAGCCTTATTTTCAGCTAATGAGGTTTATTAGATTACAACTCTACCTCACACGTTCAACAAAAGATTAAATTGGCTGAACTCTGCGGGGAATATGTTTTTATAATACACCCGTAATGAGTGAAAGTTAAGGAAATGTGAAGCGCTAAGCAGGAATAAGTCATTGGACATGCTGAACTAGGCCGGGAGGGCCAGGACGCTCAAAGAGGCGCGTAATGCTGTCGGATAGCTCCTAAATGAAAGTGACGTGACAGCGCTAATGAGACGGCTTCGCATTACGCGTGACTCCTGCCTGGGGGACACATTCTAGCTGACTTAATGAGAGGAGATATTGTACACAGGCACTTTTGCAGTTGAGCGATGAGACCGCTGGCCTTGCTGCTGAGGTACAAGCCACCACGGCAAGCAAGTGGTTTGTTAAAGTGGCTGACAGGTTGAGCAACAGGGAGTGAACCGGCTAAATGCTCATTACTGCAACCGAGGTGTCGGGTGAGAGCAGGTCAGGGTATGATTCATATTCATCCACTGGGGTTAAAAGAGAAATCCTGCGCACCAGTCTAGAGGAGATTTAAGGTTAAAAACACCTGACCCCCATGTTTACAACACATCATTACTACCATCTACAATATGTGGTTTTAAAGGTGATTATGCTTTCTAAATAGATCCTTGGGATGTGGATAATACTGTATATCACACCTCCAGCTGAGGCTTGGACTTGGTTTGACAGATCACTGTTTGAATCAGATTAGACATACGATAACAAGCATCTCATTGTGTACACTGTCTCATCATTCCGTATTGGTAGCATCCCTCACTACTGACAATGAGGTATACGTGCACAATCCAACAATACTGTAGATGTGCACTTTTTTATAAATGTAGTTAAATATTTAAAAAAAACTCAAAGACAAAATGTAACATTTAAAACTTGTTCTTTAAATGACAATTCAACTGCTTTCAGTGCTTACTCGAACCTGACAATTCACTTGCTATTGACTGACATTTCAGGTGACATTTAACTACCTTTAGCGGCCCACACTCTTCAACATTAATCAACTGCATTCAGTATTTACAAAAAAAGACAACTCAACATCCTACAAGTTAGAAATGTTACTTCAAATGATTCCAGCCACTTTGAATTCTAAAACGTAATCTGACTCCTCAACTCCTGTCCATGCTCGCACTTCAACTGGCACAAAGCAATTTCAATGGTTAACATTGACCCAGGCTTTTACAGAAAGTATAGGATAGTAATGACACTGGGGATGGGGGGGGGGGGGGGGGGGGTTGCTGTGGTCCATGCAGAGCCATGTGCGATGTGTAGACACCCTGCTCACTGTGCTCTGGTTCCACCTCAGTCGGTGTGTGTTTGAATGATGAGCATCTTTTGACTGGTAAAGAAGAGGGGAGAAGCGAATAGAGAGGGTCACTCTTAGGTGGGAGTGGGGGAGGGTGGGTGGGTATCATTGTCTGCCCAACTGTCCACCATACACAAGTCACACCTCATTAGTAGGTAGTGGAGAAGACAACGGCAGTTATGTCTGCCATGAAAGCAATGCCTCACACACATTGACACACACACACACACACACACACACACACACACACACACACACACACACACACACACACACACACACACACACACACACACACACACACACACACGCACACACACACTTCTACCCAATTACCCCTATCCTGTCCCCTGCGCTGAAGAGTTGAGTTATGCTGACAGGCACCCTTCTAGAAAGTAGAGGGGGAAGAAAGTCAAAAGGATGGGAAGAAAAGTGATGGAAGGGTGAAAGCTGGAGGGGTTCAGAGAGGGGAGGAGAACAGAGGAGGGAGAATAGACCGAGAGGGGAAAGGGGGAGTCACATCAGGCAGCACGAAGTAGAATGAAACATGTCTCTCTGTCACCAGCCCCCACACTGTAAATGGATGGCCCCCGCAATCTTGCCATCATCGACTATCTCCGCGGACCGAAAGTGGAAAAAAGGGCAGGCTAAAAGAAGAGAAGCACGAATGTGGTAGAGAAGAGTGTGTTCTGCCACAAACTGGCTGTAATTTGTTACGGTTTCTAAAGACAAATATGACAGGATTGAATTACTCTGCCACCCGCTGAAGCCGTCATTTGCAAATGCCATAAAGTGCAGGTATAAATCTCCTACCGAATCCACTTAATCTGAGGCTTCTGGGCTCTTCAGCAGCCGCCGTCTTGTCAAGCATGTGTTTACTGTGAAAGGTCTCTCTAGTTCTTTGTAAAAAGAAAGAAAAAAAGTATTGTACAGAGGTGATGGAATTGGAATTGACTCGTTCACAGCGGGGACTGATGCTTTCCGTTGATGCCATAAAAACAGGTAGAGTGCTTTGGAGGCTGCAAGATTATTTTTGACAGATGTCCTGCGAATCATTCCAGAGACTTTTCATAGGACTTGTACAGAAGGCTGGCTGAAAACCTCCACTATAGCAAAGAGAGAAGACTTTCAAGTTGTTTTTCTTCAGTTTATGGCTGCCATCAGTACTTTTATATTCACGAGAAAGTTGTGGTTAGAGTTGTTTTGTGTAAATGGCAGTGGAGTTGAGACTTGGACTACTGGACATAGCATAAGTTACAAAAAAGAACACTTGAGAATTACAACCTCTGCGACTTGTCTTGAGATATGAAAAGCAAAGCTGAGAGTAAAAATTTCAGTGTGTTTCTTATATTTGTATCTTTTAACTAAAAAGCTATGCAAATGATGATCATTTACCAGAAATGACTAATAGGATATGTAAATGAAGTTATAACAATTTGGATAGACATTGATGTTAAATGCAACTTGACAGCGGGTTACTTTTTTATTAAGCCAGTTGCTGCTTTGAATTTTCAGAATAAACTTTGAAACTCAAGTTTTAAGCCAACATGGACGAAAAAGGGTTGTTCAAAATGCACAATTCCATTGGTCTAAAACTCCATCCGCTTATGAGGATCATTTAATATGATCTAAGCTCCAGAACAGCTACTTAATAAACACTCAGTTTAAAATGTTTTCAAGTCAAATATTTTAAAAGCTTGGAAAGAAAATAACTTTTATCAGGGCTAGCCATTCCTTATCAAAACTTGTAACCTGACATGGACCTGTCTTAACTGACTGGATATTGAACTGCCAAAAACACTTAAAACTAAATAATCCTCACTCACAAATTTGAGATGTGTTTATTCATCACTGCAATAAAACAAGACACCTGCATTCAGTTTCTAATTGTCACATGATTCTTGATTTTCTTGCCTGCAGTTGAGCAATAGGCAGCACTCCTTTCCTATTAGCCATCTGCAGCCACGTGGTAGTAAACATCTCACATGCACTGCAGCTAGACAAAACACAACAGGACAGGTGCTAACATTTGAGGCATTAACAACAGCAATGAAAGATGATCACACAGCACAGAGTATTATCAGCACATCAGACAGTGAGTGATGAGTACAGTCACTGCCTTAATTTATGCATTGCTACTCCGTCTTGTCACCACTGTTCAGCTCCAAGGATTTTACTTCCACCATGAGGAAGGGAGAATGGAGAGAGCGAGGGAGGGAAAGAAAAAAATAACTGTGGCAAAGCGTGGATTTTTCCACTTCCTCTCTGACCAAATCCCACCATTTCAGGAGATTAACCTCGGCATGCGATAAATGTTCGACTTCTTCTTCCCTTCCAATTTCCTTGGAGCTAGAAACTCCAGAAGCCAGCGCGGCATGTAAGATAAAAAAAATGATCACCTAATTCACTCAAGCACAAAATACATTTCTGGAGAGAGGAGGAATAGCGGGCAGAAGAGAGAGAAAGGGAAGGAGTGTGTCACCAGTGCTTTACCAGCCACTGTTCAGAATTCTCCTCAATCAGTTATTATTAAATGAAGCACTTATTCAAACGGACCTGTGTATAGCAAATAGGTGGTGGCACGTCTGTTGAAATTCTTCTTTTTCTCTTATCCAGAAGGATTAATCGCATTGTTCAGCTCTCCCTACTACCCATACTGCACCTCACATGGCAGCTGTGCTCAAATGCTGTTGATTGCTGAAGGTGCCCTCTGCAGATTGCTGCTGCCACTAAGCCATTTAAATGGAGTTGTTAATAAAATGTAGCGATGATTGCCTTCCACTTCCCCCTCATCTCTGGTTTGGCAGATGGTTTTTGCAGGACTAATGTAGTATTTGGGCTAACCATCAAACTGGAGTTAAACATTAACCTCAAACTGAATTGAAAAAAAAAATTCGCGAAGAAATCAGTAACCAGTGACACAAAATGATTGCAAAGTGACTCAAAACAACCACAAGATGCACAACAATTAAAGAAACTTACAAGTGGCTACAGAAACAAAAAATCTGCTACAATGGGACTCAAAACTACTACAAAGAGAATACTAATTAAAAAAAGACAGTGAAAACTAAATTTAAAAAGCACAAAAAAATAACACAGTCACAAAACAACTACAAATAGATATAAAAACTACTCCAAAGACACACAATGCAACTAGACAGAGACACAACAACTACAAAAAGACACAATGCACCTAGAAGCAGTGTAAACACATAGGGTGTCATAGAGACAGAAATACAAAGGGGAACTGGTAAAGAAGCGTGGAAACAGGATTATGTTGTGAACACGTGTTCCAACAATCTATAAGCATCACATTATATCTGGCGTTTTTTCAAAGCGTAGCTCGGAGAGCAGACATATTCATCAGGGATTCCTTCTGGTGAAAGATCTTAGTAGTGTGAGAACCCAAACGACTTAAAGACTTCCAAAAACAAGACAGTGAGCTCTGTATTGTGAACAGTACAGCAATCCGACAACTTTAAAGACTTGTAGTGTGAACTTGGCTTTTAATATTCTTGTTTAGTCTGAATGTGCCACTCTATGACTGCTGGCAGTCGGCCTCAAAGCTTCATGTAAAACCTCGCTAGTGCATTTTATTACATTGGGATATCATCCAAGACTTTATCAGCCAAAGGATGCCTCTAATGATCCATTAATGCTTGGATGTGTTTCTCCACCAACTCTCTCCGATCTGACGGTGTCTGACTCCCTGGTAAAATAAGTTGTATTAACCTGGATGATAGTGGAACATTAATAAAACAAGCTGCTGTTGATGCAGTCACTTGGTGTTTCTCGTACAAGAGAAAGGAGATTTGAATATGCAAATGATATGAATAGCTGAGAATCACTTCACATGGAGGCGAAGAGTGAAGCAATCACAATATTCTTTCTGGGTTTCCTTGGCCAAAATACCTCCTACACAATTGAATAATGTGCATGGGCAAGTGTTGGACTGATAAATGTCCACCAACCTACCTCCACCATAAAATAGGCTACCCTTGACACAACAAGTTAATGAGCCCATTGGTGATGCAGTTACCAGCGGTCTGTTATGGAGGAGGCAAGCAATAGTGAGTGGGTGGATTATGATGGTGATTAGAACCAGTGGGTCAGGAGGGCCCATTGAATTGTCATCAATACCAGCGAGATAGGGTATCATGCTAAAGCAGCGCCTCGTGTACCGCAGGCACACACACACAGTGCCAGCGGGCTGAGGGTTTTGAATATTAACAGAGAGGTGGGAAATACATAAACACTCCATCTTGTTGGCAGAGGCTGCTTGTCTGTCCCCGCAGAGTGTTGAACGTATGCCATGGCTGCGTCGGCCTGCATCCTTGTGATAAAAGGAGAGAGAAATTACGCAGGCTCTCTTTGGCCAGACACAAACATATTCATTAGTGAGGAAGCATTGAATGAGCTGGTTGAAATGTCACAGGGCCAAACAGTCTCCCTGGACTAATGACCCCCATGTCTGCGTTAGAATAATTTGTGAGATTCTTGAGATTTTGTCTTTTCCTGATTACATGAAAACAGCTTGAGATGGTGGTAGCAGATGAATCAAACAGATATTTGACTCAAAACCACAAATGTCAACATCAAAAAAAGTTAGGGGGTGAAGTCATTAGGATTCATTGTCAAGGAGACTGTGCAAAGTTTAATGTCAACGTATAGTGTAGAGGTGGAGATTTGCTCAGTTGCTAAATGAATGGTCAGGGTGTCAATTAAGTAATTATTATTCATTCTCAAATAGAGATGTCCCGATCCGATCACGTGATCGGGGATCGGAGCCGATCACGTGATTTTCAAAAGATCGGAATCGGGAGAAAAGAAATCGGGGATCTTTTTCTTTTTTGTATTCAATGTTACAAAACAAAAATGACCATGTTTAAGTCTTAAAGTCATCCTGAGGCCTTAGTTTTGGTTTCAAATTACACAACATCATGTATGTGTTGCTTCTTTGGGGTTTGTTTTCATAGACCTGGTTGCTTATTTCTCTCAAATCTGGCAACAGAGTGGGCAGGGCGCAGTGTCTAATTGTAGCAGTAAGCTAACGAGTACTGAAAGCTTTATTTTGTTTTGATCCAATGCTGCACAACTGAACTGATCCAATGCTGCTGTGAAAAAAAGAAGCTATATCCATGTTGGATAGAATATCTAATTTAAATTAAAAAAAAAAAATAATAACCTTAAGGGACAACTTGAATGCTTTTTTTCTTTTTTTTCTCTTAATGCATTGCATAAAGATCGGATCGGGAAAAATCGGTATTGGCAAATTGTCAAAATCAAATGATCGGAATCGGATCGGGAGCAAAAAAAGGTGATCGGGACACCCCTATTCTCAAAGAGCCGGGGATATCAGTACCACATTTTGTGAGAATATCCTACAGTTATCCAGACATAAGACTAAAAAAGGAAAATAAATAACCTTCATGATGGAGTTTGAAGAAAACACAAGGGACCACTAAGGTCACTAGGATTCATCCTCTAGAATGTCTGAACAAAATTCCATGGTATTTCATCTTAGCATTGTAAAACCTAGCAACATAAACACCTGAAGAGTCATAGATGAAATGCAACATTTTTTGTTTTAATTTTTCTGTAAAATAATAAAAATCAGATCCATCTGTAGAACTGCTGTTCCAGGTCGTTCTCCAGGAGCCAGGCTTTGCCGCATGGGAACATCCTTTGCACACAGCCAGTTATGAAGTGTCAGAAGCCGTGATGAATAACTCTAATGATCAAGTGTGTGTTCTGGGTCACAGCAGTGAAGAACAGAGTGCAACAAGCCAACAGCTTGTCCTTGCCGTCAGCGCTGCAGCAAAGTAAAAGCCACACAGGCTTACGTGTTAACACACCTGACAAAACGCTCCCTTGCTGATGGAACGCTAAAAGCCCCTCTAAGCAGACCAGAGTTTTCCTCTCGTGCAGGTGACTGCCGGCTGCCACTGTCGGCTCCAATCACGCCGCCTTCTGTACCACGCTGTTCCTCAAACGCTCAAACCCAGCAAGGCTTTTCTCTCACCACCTCTCTCCTCCCCTGTTGTTTTATTCATAGGGCTCGGGTTCATTTGCCAAGTCCTCTGTTGTAGATTTAAGAAGACAAACAGCGGTACAAATCCACCAGAACAGTGTTATACTAAATGACATTTTGCTCTTCCGCCTGGCTAATCGTAAAGAAAACAGTGGCGGATCAGCGCTTAAACCTTGTGTCTTCGGGCAGATATCATGCTCAGTATCGCGGAGGGATCCTTTGAAGTGTTTGTTGTCTTCCAGAGGGCCCCTCGAGGAAATTCTTATACACACACTCACACTTGATCAGACACACACATATGCATGCTTTTACACACAAGCAAGCACCCTGAGAGTTAATGGAAGGGAAGGTATTAAACAACATGCTCCTGTGTGTATCACTGGTTGCGTATCCCTCTGCCGCTTTAGCACTGCTATGCTAATGTCTCAGCAACAGGATAACCTGAGAGAGCCAATAAAAACATATTAGGCAAGCACTAACACACACTGTTTAGCACACACACACATAGCAGGAAGGGCAGCAGTAAAAGTATATGTGACAGGTTAATGCACATGCACAGATAAACTCATGATATGTGTAGATTACAGAACACAAGGCAACACATACAAACAAATAGCTTGAGGCAAGATGCTATAAAAACATTGGAAAAGAAGAGGTTCGCCAAGAAGAGAGCTAACAAAGGCGGGAAGAGAGAACTGTGGGATGGCCCGTTTCTCTTGGGTGAGACTCAACTCTGCAGATTTAGAACAAGGTATCGCTCCAAGAAGCGATATTAAAAATTGTTTTTAGTCATGGTCAGCCAATTAGTTGTTATTCCTTGAGTCACATCTGAATAACTGCCATGCGCCTACTCGTAGTTGAATATTTAGCCTTAATGACAGATATTGTTCAAAAAAGACGTCTGAAAATACTCTGTAAAAGCCTAACCTTGCCAACATTGAATGAGAGCTGGCAGGCACTAGCAGCCACACTTTGTGCTGTTACTGTATACTCTTGACTGAACTGATAACAAGCTCAACAGTATGAAGTTAAATGGTTGTGAATTACATTTAAATTATGTGGATTTAGAAATACACTCCTGTGCAAAATCTTAAGCATGCTTGATGCAAACATGATGCATGCTTGCATCAAGAATGCCTAAACGAAATGTCGAAGTTATCAACAACAACAGTGGGGCTACCCACTACTGAGTTTGTTTTTGACACTTTTAGTTCTGTTTTTAAAAAAAGGTCTTAAGGTTTTGTTCAGGAGTGTATAAAAACTTGGCTAAGTTGACGCCAAAGTCACCTTAATGACTTGGAGCATGGGTTTGGTTGTGTTTCTCCAACAAACTGGCAACTATTTCTTCTTAAGAGAAAGCACTGTCTCATTCTGTCTGCCTCTGACTCACTGACAGAAACAACTTCCTTTCCCCCGTTGCTTGTCTGTGGGCACTCTAAACTGAGCAGCATCACGACGGTCACGCATGACGTGTCCAATAAAGAGACGCTGGTCAGGTTGACACTCCTGTCAGTAGCCAGCTGTTGCTCGACTGCGTCTCCGTATTTTTGCTCTTGTTCGTCTCAGGCTTGTTTTGACAGCAACATTGAAAGCTTGCATGTCTTCTGACTCTTTATCCATCCATCCATCCGAGCAGTCATCTATCTTTCCATCCATCTAATCATTACAGTTATTTAATGAGATGGCACCGAACATCAAGGTTCATTCGCTGTGTGCTGATAAACCCAGGTTTAATTAGGCCCAATCGCTGATGATGCTTGACCTTGCTGGCAAATGCACTGGCTTCACAAAATAATGAAACATTTACATTTAGCCATGTAACCTATGTCTAATTAGTCAGTTGGGTTTCTTAGTTTTTTTACAACAAAGTTCAGCAAAATGACAAACAGATGTATTGCCAATTATCATGTATTCTGATCAGCTCATTATTCCTTCATTTGTTTTCCCCATCATCTATTTAGTTTTTGGCCCTCCGATTTGTACAATTGAGCTTGTGTAGCGGAGCTGAGCGTCGGAGCTGGCAGGACCTGGCAGGACCTGAATGCCCCTCCTTGTGTCTTGACTGGCTCAGCAGTTGCACCTCCAGCCAGTTGAAATCAATGGGAGCAGTGGGCAAATGTGGCTCTGTGTGGAGCAGATGGCAGAAGAATGGCCCTTCCTCCTACTGTGGTGCGCTCAGCAACATACAAATGGGTCAAATCTCACCACCGGTCACATAATATCATGGAGCCAGGGCTCTGGTGTCGTGGGCTTTTGCGGCAAGGGAAATGGGCTGTCGTTGAACATATTTTCCTCAGATCTTGAGTTTGATTACTAATCGCTTGATAAATACTTGAAATCTAAGTAGCAGCTGGTGTCCAGTGCAATTACTGTATCAAGGGGAAAATATAACCCGTACCACTTAGAAGTGGAGTCAACAAAGAATTACAGTACCTGTACCTTGTAAATTGTCATCTCATGTCTATCCATGAGGTGCAAAACAAGAGCAGGTGGCTGGCTTTGGTTAACATAAAATAGGATATGGTTAATGTTCCCAGTGTAAAGTAGAAGGCAATCTGAGATTGCAGACATGCGTCATGGACAATGGTGCATTCATGTGCTCCTCAGATGTTCCCATTTCCTAATTCTGCAAAGGTCAGAACTCGGGTGTATTTATGGACCTGAAGTCATCATTTGAAAACAGCATGTATGCTCCAAAGATGGTGTTTTTCATTTTATTTCTCAACGTGTTACAACACAATTACAGCTGTTTATGAGTTGTTATCCAAACTTCACGGAAGTTGACAAGGTTATTTCCCAGTCAGGGAGTTATTTATACAATTATTCCAACATTACATGGATTTCGGACAAATGCTCCATCACGCAGTGTTAACCATAACTTTCATAACCGAAACATAAAGTGTATCCGAACGGGAAATCTGATCCACTCAAAAAAGCTATTTGGTTTCTTGGCTCATTATACATCCTTGCTTCTAGTCTTAATACTAATCTCATTTTAGTACATAGCTTTACTTAAATACAAGGTGAAATAGATGGTTAGGCAAAATAGATTCAATGTGTTATTTAGTGAGTTTTAGAAGTGCTAGAATGCAATTTGTTTAACTTTAGACAGAGCCGAGCTAACTTTGTCCAGTCTTCATGCTAAGCAAAACTATTTGCACAGACACGAGAGTGGTATCAACCCTTTGTTACTTTTAGTCAGAAAGTGAATACTTAATTTTTGCTAATCTTATGAACAACATTTGCAACACTTCAGGAAGTTGTTGAATGTCACTTATCAATAATTATTCCCGCATCTAAATTATTCAGATGTATTTCTTATACTTGCTTTTGTATATACTCAGACACGTTCAGGGTACTATTATTCCACCCTTGACCTTTCTTTGGCCTGCATTGTAAATAAAAATCTATATTTCCAAGTAATATGAAGTAGAATAGTGTTAACTTTTGTTATATCTGTTTAGGATTTATGTCTTAATCACTGCACTTAGTCTATATTGCTTGAACCACGCGTTAGTGTCAGCCTTACAGTGGTGAATGGATATCTGCCAGCACAACTGTCACATATTCACCTTCATATTTTTTTGTTTAGATGTATATTACTTATTCCTCCTTCACTTCGACTCCCTGTTTCAATGCAGTCATCTCACTGTCCCTGTGTTTCAGTTTTTTTCTAGGTTTCTCCCAGTGTCTTGCCTCTCTCATCACATCCCTTACTTTCCTCTCGCTGCTTTCTTCCCCTCGTCTCTGCAGTCGCTAGTCTGCCACAGCAACATGTGGCAGGTGGTGAGGGAAAAGAAAGAGTGAGGCAGGAAAAAAGCACACTGACAAAAGCTCCTTCCCCCGAGCTTGCCCGTAGCTGCAACAAAAAAAAAATACATCAATTACTTCCGTGATTGAATAATGTTAGCACAACTCTGAGGATGTTGCCTCTGTTGAGATGAATGGTGCAGCCCGTAGAATGTTGTGTCGACTTGTGTTTGTTTTGCGCATACAGCCTCACAACCAGTAATTATAGCAACCTGTCGCTGTCTGGCATGGACTGCCAATCAAATCTTGAGAGAGTTATGAACTACAACACAGCAACATCTGTCTAGCAACGGTAGAATCTGATTCGGAGTACAGACTCTAGGAGCTCCAGTTTCACCCAAGAGATAAGCTGACAACTGTGTCAGCAGAATGAGGACAATAGCATCACATGATGTTCCTCTGGTACTCTTTTTGGCAATGTGCAGTCAAGGGTACAGAAATAGTTGTTTATTGAAGGTCATATACAGAACTGTACTAGTAACAAAAAAGACACCAAAACAGTCAAAATAACACATGACACAAAACACCAGAGTCTGTTCATTCTCTTAAAGAAGAATGATCTAAACAAGACTGGAACAAAGTGTATGTACCAGATGTAAATAAAGCCTATGAATCATTTCTACATATTCTATCAGGGCTGTATGAAGAACATTGTCCTTGTGTAAAATAGATTTTGAAACAAAAATATGCTGAAAAACCATGGATCACTGAGGGAATATTAAATGCATGTAAAACGAAAAATAAATTATATGAAGACTTCTTGAAGAATAGATCAGTAGAGGCTGAACAAAAATACAAGACATACAAAAACAAACTAGCAAAGATAATACGATGTAGCAAAATGGATCATTACAAGAAATGATCGGAGGATAAAATTAAAAACACATGGAATGTATTAAATATCATTATTAATAAAGGAAATGGAAAGGCACAATACCCAAACAGTTTTCTGTCAAAACATAACACAATAATCTATGATATGACCTCAGTTGCTGAAGAATTCAATAAGTACTTTGTCAATGTTGGTCCCTGTTTAGCTGGGGAAATTCCAAATACCGGTAGTAGTGAAGGTGTAGAAAGTAAAGATATATATGTGAAGGAAACTATATTCTTAAGGGGGGCTGATGAAAATTAAATTATTGACACGGTTAAAAAACTTTATACTAAAAGGTCTACAAACCGTCATGATATTGACATGTATACAGTAAAAAACATTATCAAATGTATAGCCAAACCACTAACTCACGTCTGTAATCAGCCAATACAAACCGGTGTATTTCCAAATAAAATGAAAACTGCTAAAGTTATACCAATACATACATCTGGAGATAAACATGTACTGTCAAACTATAGACCAATTTCATTGCTCTCATAGTTTTGTAAAATACTGGAAAACATCTACTATACAAGACAAAATGACTTCATCACCAAACATAATACTCTGTGAACAACAATATGGTTTCAGAGCTAACAGAACCACATCATTTGCAGTTATAGAAGTTATGGAACATGTTACTAAGGCAATAGAAAAGAAAGAATATGCAATAGGGATATTTCTGGACCTTAAAAAAGCATTTGACATGGTTGACCATGAATTATTAATTCAAAAACTACAGAGATATGGCATTAGAGCTACCTACATAACAGGGAACAGTACGTTGAACTACAAAGCCATAAATCACAACTACTGCAGGTCACATGTGGGGTGCCTCAGGGCTCAGTCTTGGGGCCATTATTATTTATTCTGTATATTAACAATATATGTGAAGTATCAAAAACGATTGAAACCATTATTTTTGCAGACGGCACAAGTCTACTCTGCTGTGGGGATCATTTGGAACAGCTATTGGTCACAATGGAAAAGGAACCGAGCAGGATGAAGATCTGGTTTCACCAAAATAAATTAACATTGAACGCAAGCAAAACCAAACTCATAATATTTGGGACTCGATCAACCAATACAGAGAAGAAACTCACTATAAATGGCGTCCAATTAGAAAGAGTATCTGAAATAAAATTCCTTGGAGTATTCATAGACAATAAATTAAGTTGGAAACCGCATATAAGCTATATCAAAGCCAACATATCCAAATCAATAGCAATTCTGAATAAAGCCAAAGACCTAATGAATCAAGCTTCCTTGTTTATGCTGTACTGCTCCTTCATACTTCCATATATGATGTAATGTGTGGAAGTTTGGGAGAACACATACAAAACAAATACACATCCTATCTTCATCCTGCAAAAAAGAGCCATACGAATTATACATAAAACTACGTACAGAGAACCAACAAATGAATTATTTATCAAAATAAAACTACAAGACCTGGTTGACTATAAAACTATTCAAATGATGTTCAAAGCCGCAAATCAACAATTACCTCATAATATCCAGGGACTTTTCACATGGAGAGAAAACATACACGTTGAGAGGAAACTGCATTTTCAAAAAACCACCCGTACGAACAAATTCCAAACTTCATTGCATCTCATCAAAAGGTGTCAGTCTGTGGAATAAGTGTAATGATGCACTGAATGATCTAAACTGAAAGTATTATTTAGGAGCCAAATCATGAATGGTTATGAGCAGGACCTGTAAAATCATATTTGTTATTTCTTGTAATTGTAAAAGTTATTTCTTTTTGATTGTTTTGAGAAAAATGACGCTGATGACGATGACCTCATATCTTATTTATAAGATATTTATAAGGAAAATGTACGCTAGAGGGGGTGGGACCAGAAAAGTTATTTTAAGCTTGCCCCTGTTGAATATAACAGAGACTCTTTGAGAATTTATTTATTTTTTATTAAAAGATTTTGTACTTTATTATAATTATTATTATAAGTAAAAAATAAATACAGTATATATTATTATTATTATTATTATTGTTGTATGTTTTGTTTCTGACATGTTCAATAAATTGACTGATAAAAATAAAGGGGAGTCCCGATCCGAGATCTTAGTCATTTAAAATAAAGTATCTGCCATCACAAGCGCCTATCCGATTCTTGTTTTTTCAAAGATAAAACAGCTGAACACTTCAAGTACATTTAAGTTATTTAAACAAACCACCGTTATGCTCCTTTATGAGTTGCATTTTGAGAAAAATACCTGCATTAAGGTATTCCTTAATGTTTTTTATTTTTCCCTTTAAGTGACTAAACTCTATCTAGCTGTATAAGTCTTGTCTCTGACATTAGAATACTTCACTCTTCTTTTAAAAGTCAGCTTTTTTTGTTGATTCCTGAGTTACCTCAATTAACTGCATCACGTTGAGTGTGTATCTTTGTCGTTCTAACGGTAAAACGCAGAATGAGCTTGCTATTTCTCGTTCCCATGCTTTTCAGAATGGATGAGAACCTACAACACTTAGTATAATTCTACCACTATGACTAAGACTACTGCGAATAAACACAGTGATAAAATCTGATCTTTACCTGCATGTGAGCGGTTGAAAATCCTGTAACATTCCAAAGACAGTTGGAAGAATCATTTCACTCAAGTGAATGTAGCAGTATGTGTTTATTGTGCAGTTTAGAGTAAGACAAGGCTTCTCCAAATTGCCCTGTGTTTCATATAACGTCACCAAGCCAAGAAACCTGTTTAATCTCCCGGTGTCGAGTAGCATGTTCTTGCCTTCGCTCACTTTGTCTCTCCGTCAGTCCCTCCCCTCTTCATGCCCGCTTCCCTCTAATCCTCTATTTGCATATCCATAGGTACACATCCTTAGATCGTCTCCAAGTCTGTATCATTTCATCCATTTGTCTGTTTGCTCATCTCCCTTGCATTCCGTACTTGGGGAGCTGGAATGATAAGTAGCTCTCTTCCCCAAGAGGCTGCCAGGCTTGGCTTGGATACGTCACCTGGAGATTTAAAAAGAGTTCAGCTTGGGTTAGCATTGTGGATTGCAGGTTGCCGGTAAAAGCACTGTCTGCTTAACGTTCACAATATTTTTAACCAAGCTAGCTAATTAAGGTATCTGTCCTGCTGGCTTCAGAAGGCTGCAGCGATTTAATGATCAGAACGAGAGGTGTTCATTAGGTAGCTGTGCGCATCGCTCATATTCTTTTGGTAATGAATCAAGATTGATTAACATAAAAAAAAAAAAAAAGAAACTCTATTTTACATGGCGGCATTAGCTTGACCGCACTTGTGTTTAGAAGTTTTCAAATATCTGAGCGTCAGCTTAAATGTTATCTTACCGAAAGATGGAAACAAATCAATTAATAATGGTAGTAATTAGGGCTGCACGATATTGGAAAAAACTGACATTGCGATTTCCCCCCCCCCCCTGCGATATATATTGCGATATGAAAACATACAGGAATTGAAGAAAAGACCGTTTTCAAACCATCCTTTCTTGAACTTTAATGCTATACAATTGGTATTTTTTAAACTATATTTAACCGGATGAAGGATTTTAGTCACGGACTTCTGGATCTTAAGTTATCAGAGCAACAAGCTGAGCTAGTTTAGTTTTTAGTTTATTTATTCATAGTATCGTGGACAGTCCCCATCGATGAACTGTCACAAAAACAGTAAATGGTGCAGCTTTAGCCGACATGGCTAATTTCCAGCTGTTGTCCCCGGCCAGATGGTAATAGACACCCTTAAAATTACAATATATCAACAGCATTAGTTATGAGAAAATATATAAAATTTAAAGGAGGAAAGACAAGTAGATATCGGTGTGAGGATAAAAGAGAACAATAAACAACACACGTTACTACATACAGTACATGTCACATATAGCACATCACAATCACATAACAGAAACGAGGGGCAACATCCATGATCACAACGTGTAACACAACATATAACACCACATGTAACACTCACGCCATACTCAACACAGACTAGTGTGTGCATGTGTAGTTCTCAGTGAACCATGTTTTTAAGTGAGCTGTGAAGGTGGTATGTGTATGTCTTTGATTTGAGTGGGTAGAGAGTTCCAGTTTTGTATTGCTGTGAGAATGATGACTGACCAAAAGTACTCTTCCTGAATGGGACTGATAGGTCGCCACGTGTGGAGCTTCTCGTGGTCAGTCTGGTGTTGTTACGTTGAGTAACCAATGAGTTAAGAGGTGGAGGGGCTGTATTGGGCAGGATTTTGTAAACCAGAACGATGTTCCTATACTTTATTAAATCTTCCCAACTCAGGATGTTATGCTTGTTGAGGATGGTACAGTGATGGGAGCGGTTAGGTTTCTGGTCCAGTACTTTGAGGTTTTGTTTGTACAGGGTTGCTAGTGGCTTCAGCGTGGAGCTGTTAGTTTGCCCCCAGCTTGTGAGACAGTATGTAAGATGTGACATGATCATGGCATTCATGTATAATTTGGCAGGATTCAATGTCATTGTGTTTCTTATGTATTTAAAATGTACTAGGCTAAACTTGACTCTTTGACTTGTGTTTTGAATGTTACATTAGAGTCAATAATGATTCCAAGGCACTTAACCTGAGGCACAATGTTAATATGTTCACCTGAGATGCTTATATTTGGCACAATGTTGCATTTTCTTTTTGTGAAAAACATTCCAACTGTTTTGTTGACATTAAGCTGAAGACAGGAGCGGTGTAACCAGCTAGTGATCAGCACTAAAGCTCGGTTAGCAGCGCCGAACTGCCCTGGAGAAACACATGAAACTACTTTATTCAGTGTTTTTACCTTTAATCACCGGGTCCGTTTGCTTTGGAGATTTGATTGTGATTGGTGGTTTGCTGTGCATGCAGAGTCTGCATGTCACTCACTCAAGTACCCCTGACATGCGCAAGTTTTCCTTTTGTAGCAAGCAGCGAAATAATTGTAACATGACGTGTTTTAGTTACTTACTTAATATCGCAAGTCCTTTTTTTTTTTAAAAGTCCAAGGGATGTGAATATCGCGCATGCGCATATCGCGATTATCGTCACGACACGATATATCGTGCAGCCCTAGTAGTAATACATGGTTTTTGTTGCGGTAAATAACATGAGGATATTGAGCAATTTAGAAAGAAAGCTGAAATGTCCTTGAAGTTAACCACTGCCATTTGTTGTACTACCAAACACACACTTCAAGCTCTTGTTATGATATTTTGTAGGTACAGTGATGTTTACAAGAGGAAAATTGGAGAAATTACTTCAATCTTGACGCTCAAAATATGTCGCCGCATGATAAACCTGCTCATTTCAAAGACAGCTGCATTGTTTGCCAGACACATATAGGCCTACTTTTACCCAGAGAATGACATTTAGCTGTTCTCCGGCGTTATCAATGTGCTAAACGTCGATAAGGAAAACATGCATTAGGATGCCGACACACAAGGTAATGATAACCTATGCCAATCCTAATAGACTGTCAGAAATCTTGATTGAAATCTCCCGGTTTTGCTCGCTCTGAAAACCCAATCAGCATGCCTGCCTTTTCCTAACATCTTTGCTCCCTTTTCTCCCGTTCCTAATGCATGCTTCTTAGGGTATGGATGTTTGTTTCGGAATATGTATGTGGCAGTTTTTGTATCAATTTGTTGTTTACCATGAAGACTAAAGGGGAGGGGCAGTTTACATGGATGCTGGCTAGGCAAATAGGTCCTGAGATCAAGCTATATTATACCTTATGTCCCAAAGGAAGTTCTGCTCATGAAGGATCATAAACATTATGCAGCTAATAGGCATAACTGCCAACCCTACCGATTTGGGCGGTAGTCTACCACTTTTGACATGTTTCTACCGCCTACCGATTTAGCTGGCTTTTCCTACCGAATTTCCTTCTTCCCAAATTATAATAAATAAAAATGATACTCCATAGACACTGGACTCAACTTTTAGCGGAAACCGATTGCAGCGTGTCTGTTTCTGAAAAAGAAACAACGTGCAGAGGAAAGGCAGCGTTACCCCCGGGACTGCGGTCAAGCCAGCCTCCACATAGTCAAGCCAGCCTGCCGCAGTCCCCCGGGACTGACAATAATCAGTCATCACTCCCAAATGAGTGTAGGGGAACAGAGACGAGGCATTTGAGTCCTGGAGGGTTTCCCCGTTAATATCAGTGTCTCGAAAACACATGTTGGCGACTGAAAGACATCCAGTGTTTGGTCTTTTCCGGAAGCATCCTACAGTGTCTCAACTGAAAGAGGACCACAAACGAAAAGCCAAAAAGCTTGTACATTATTTATATCACACTGCAAAAACATGCAGGAAATGACTTTTTTAATGCAGTATTTTCTGATTCATGGTGCAACACAAAGATATATCGCTCTGTGCAAACCTTTGACTAATATGTCAACAATAAAATGTGGAGACTTTGGGATATTTATCTCCCATTCTTTTACTTTTGGACATTTTACAGACCAAACGTTGATGTCACTGTTTACCAAACTACCACTTTTTCTGAAAAATGCATACAATTATGCAATATATGTTAAATACATGGTTTATACATGTAATTACTGGGGTTCAATTTCTTCTGATTACCTAGTTTGGGCGTGCACATTTACCATCCGCAAACCTACCTCTTTTGGATTTGGAAAGGTTGGCATGTATGAATAGGTACAAGATTATTAGCACTTTTTTCTATATATAAATCTCTATCGGCCAAGTAAATACACAACAATTTGATATTTAAGCTGTAGTTGCTAAGTTTATTTGGTTGGTGATTGAATGATACCACTCTCATGTCTGTACAGTGAATATGAAGCTACGGCCAGAAACTGCTTAGCTTAGCACAACGGGCAAACGGCTAGCTTTGCTCTGTCAAAATGAAACAGAGTCCCCTGACTAGCCATTCTTAAATAATTAAAGTTTTTGTTGGGTTACAGGGCAATACAACTATGTATTTGCCAGGAGCAGCAAGGAAGTCAGGGACGTCTCTTCCCGCTGTGCCCCCCTCTTTTCAGCATTAATGCTAATTTAAGCTACTGCTAAGCTACCTGTAGCAAATTGTCCACGCTTCCTTCCATGAAACAGCACCACAATTCACTTCTTTAATACAATTTCAATACACATACAATGCGCTTGCCCTGTGTACAGATTAACCAAACAACATGGTAATTGCTGAGTTTTAGAAGTTGATGTATTTTTTAAACTTAGAAAGACGGAAGCTAGGCTAGGTTAAGCTTATAGCCTCCTAGCATATACCTTTATTCTTAACAGATGGAAATGATAGAGGTCTCAATCTACTCTTCTAACTCTTGGCAAGAAAGCTAAATCTCAAACAAATGCTTTATCAGACATTTGTAATACTGCACAGTGCACACAGTTTACACCGTGCAGTATTGTTGTTCATCATTGGGGTCAGATTTTGAAAATAAATTGGAAGCATTCAAAAATAAAAACGCCTCCAGCCAAAACAAAATCATCTGCAACATGGATTCTTGAAAAAGTTCTCTTAATTTGGATACAGTAGTTCTACAGATACCACTGTCAATGAACCAACTAATCAAACCATGTTAAGTGATTAGTTTGACATGGTTTTAACAATGTTTAAAAGGGCAAAATTAACTGTTTTTACTGAATGTATTTTCTTGAAAGGGAAATTTAGAGACATTGATCTATTGCTCACATGGGGTTATAACGTGTTGTGCTATATCTATCACAAAACTGTCTAATAAAGCATGATTCTTTTTCTCAAGCTGCCATTCACATCAACCTCTTTTGTTTCTCTCCTCGGTCTGGCTCCCTTTGCTGCTGCTGACTCGGTGAAGCAGGTAAGACTGTTATTAGCTCTCCTTTCAGCTTGTGTGCTGTTTCACAGTAGATGTTCATGTGCCTGTGTAGGTGTGTGCGTGCATTTGCCTGTGTGTGTGCGTGTGTATGTCAGAGATGGGTTTAGCTGAGATGAGTAAAGCCGGGTCACATGATGTCTCTGGTGCTGCTGATATTGCTCCGGCTGTGGGGGGCTTACAGAGGGCACTGCTGAAAGTGAAAGAATTATGACACACACTCATTCACCCGCACACAGAGGCACACACTTCCAATAACAGAAAGCGGCCAGAACATTTTACACCCACTATTGACGCGTTACAATTGGATGATTCCTGAGTTACACACTGTACTGAGAGTTTGACAGCCTCCTTACTGTTACAGGACTGAACCCTTGAAAACATACACATCCTATTTAAAACGTCCAACAATCTTCAAACCAATTGTCCATTTAAAATCAAGGACATGCTGTGAGCAGGCTTTTCTTTTTTTAGATTTTATTAGAATTTATTTTGTGAGAAACCCCATATAGAGTTTAGCTAGGCAACACCTCTAATGCTTGCAGATAATAGTCAAAATCGTCAGTTGTACTTATCATTCCTTTTTTTACTTTTTCTAATTCATGTTTTCCATCAAAGCAGTCATCATTGAAAAACATGGCCATTTTGGATTTAAGAAAATAATTTCAAAAAACAATCCATTCAAGTTATAGAACTGAACTGCAAACATTTTTTTCCTACACTTAGATGCACTTCAAAGTAGTCGACTTCCATGTAAACAAATGGGATGAAAGAGGAATATTGCCCCAGCTTTTCATCAATAAGATTTTATATTTTCTTTAAGAGATATCATTGTAAATGTACTTTGAAAAAAAAGCATGTCAAATTATATTTGTCAAATATTATTGTATGATATGTGGAATATTGTGGCATCACTCTCCAGCTGAAGAGATGTCACAGTAGTGGTTACTGTCCCCAATAGAAAACTTGCCCCCTTGTAAAGTATCAATGCATCCCATTGACACAGTGCCAACACCTACTCTTATGATACTGCATGTGTTGCTGGTGTAATAATAATACTGCTTCCCACTGAAGGGGATTGGCAACAATAGTTATTTTCAAATGAAAAGGGGAGAAAGGGAAGCTGCTATGCCACTATGCAATATTGAGTCTCCTTTTTCTCTTTCACATCTCTGCTTGGTAGACCTGTCAAATTTCAATTTCAAACCGGTGCTGTGCGTTGTAACATTATTTCCAAGCATAATAGAAAAGGCAACCTCAGGTTACAATCAAATTCCAAATGCAGGCAAAGGTTTGAAGAGTTTTCAACGAGCTGCAGTTATTTCCTAAATGGTAAAGGGAGAAAAAAAAAGGATTTATTTTTCTATTATTTCTCCCCCTTCTGTTTTAGCGACGATGTCTGAAGGTTGCGCATTGGGAAAGACCTTAATTAAGATTTTAGTGCCTGGGGCCCTTTTTGCAAGCTAGTACATCAGGAACGAGCGAGAGCCAGATACAGATCATTGGCTACCCGGGTCAAGTCATGTGATTAGGGGAAATATTAACATTTTCACCACGGCAACCCTTCTGACTTTGCAATCAAATACATTTTGTTTTCTTCCAAGGAGAGTAAAATCATTCACTACCTGCCATGGCGTTGCCAGTTTTAATGTTTTAGGTGAACGTGACCTTTAATTTGAAAAATGTGAAGAGGTCAAGCTGTGGCTTTTCAGTGAAGTGAATGTTATTTTGTGTAAGAGGCACGCACTGTAACACTGCTCCCAGATATATTGATTGCAACAACTTCTTGGGGAAATATTTGTTTCTTGCTGTGATCAGAACTTGACCACAGCCATATAACATTCGCTTCGCTTCCCAGCCCTTCCATGCTGTAACATACAGTAGCGGTTGCCACGGTTTCTGATGTTACTAGGGCAGATAAACAGATACGAAATTCCAACCGCAGGTTAATAAAGCCAATGATTGACAGCTGGATCTCAGTATTGATTGAATTCAGAGTTTCTTTGCTTGGCAGTATCGCTCTCTCTCTCTCTCCTCCTCCCTCGCCCCCCTTCCTGTTTGTTTGGTTTAGTTTTGAAATTCAGGCTGGTTATTACACGGAGAGGAGAGAAGGTTATTGCCTGGTGCGAGGGGGCATTGACTTATAGTGGCCACCTTCTGAGGGGCTCATCTGTCTTTCTCTGCTTCTCACGTCCTCATCGTCTGTTCGCAGGCTGGCCTCCCTGCACATGTATGGAGGTGCACTTGTTTTATGTCGATCCCTACTGTGGAAAAACGTCCAATCAGATTATGAACACCGTTGCGGAGAGTGCACTCGTGTGTCTGACGGCCAAAATGCAGCTCATGAATCTTATGGTTTTTCATTATTAATGCTCTTTTTTTCGTCTACTCTCGCTTTGATAAACAGTCATTTGAACAATGATATTAGATTGAATAAGCAAGGGCCAAGTGAGGGAATTGCCCTGTAATTCCTCACCAGACTGCCTTCTTGGGTATGAATTTAATATACTCCATTAGGTTTAGTTTTTTTGCTTTATTGTCAAAAGCGTCTGCATTTACAGGCATAATGAGATGAGGGGTTGGCTGGAAAAAAAGAAAGTGAGTATATGAAGGGAGGGGGCTGGCATGAGCCTAGAAGAGACTGCTATTAGCTGTTAATTCTGAAACAAATTATGCAATTAGCTCTGGCATCAGGATGTAGGCCATGAGAGAGGACAGCGTAACCTTCATTTGATCTGTTCCGCGGCAAGAGAGAGGGAGGGAGAGACCCACTTAATAGGAGAATTTCTTCTGCCCGAGCAAAATGCTAACAGTATCCATAAGTGCCACTTTAGCTTCCCTTTGAGTGCTTTCTCTTTCCTATTTTTGAAGGGATTTTCAAAATATATATATATATATTTTTGAGAAATACTCATGTCCTTAATACAAAGAGCTAATTTGTCTGTGCATTTGAGATAATATTGTCTGGGGAGACGTGCGATTTGCTGCCCCTGCTTGACTGTGAAACAGAGGGAAGGTGTTGATTTCAAGGTGTGTGTGTGTGTGTGTGTGTGTGTGTGTGTGTGTGTGTGTGTGTGTGTGTGTGTGTGTGTGTGTGTGTGTGTGTGTGTGTGTGTGTGTGTGTGTGTGTGTGTGTGTGTGTGTGGGTGGGTGGGTGGGTGGGTGGGTGGGTGTGTGTGTGTGTGTGTGTGTGTGTGTGTGTGTGTGTGTGTGTGTGTGTGTGTGTGTGTGTGTGTGTGTGTGTGTGTGTGTGTGTGTGTGTGTGTGTCCATCAATAAAGGTCTCAAACAGCGGCAGAACCAATCGTAGCTCTACTTAAATGTTGGCCCGGTTCTCGCTGAGGATTGGTCGTTAGCTTAACACAATCAAATTTGTCCACAGTGAGGAAGTCATTAATTCTAAGTGGACCATTCATTTGATGTCGTTAGCAAGCGGAGAGGCAAGAGTCCCCTGCCATTAGCGACGTGTGATACTCCAATGAAGCTCCACCACAACAAACAATTCACTAGATCCCAATTCCCTTTATTAAGGTTCAATATTGGTAAAAACTTAAAATCAGGTATTCTTAGGCATAAGAAAACTTCAGAAAATAATATTTTATGCCATACTTTATGTAGTTTCATAACCTTGAGCTAAAAAAACATGACCATATTATTATTTAAATAAAGTAGGCATGCCTGTAGGAGCTATGCTTGCTTAAAGGGCCCTATTTTATTCTTTTTGGAGTTCTCCCTTTCCTGTAGTGTGTTATATAGGTTTTTGTGCATGTAAATGGTCTGCACAGGATAAAATCCTAAAGTTTCCTCCAGATGGAGTTTCTCTCCCACACATCCCCCCCCTGCCTGAAACGTGAAGTAACTATGAAACCCTTGCGCTTCTTTTGGTTAGCGCTCCAACACATTGTACATAATAGGCTGAGGGGCGGGACATCTCTAAGCAGTTGACCATTCACAACAGAGCCTGCCCAGCTTACCAATCAGAGCAGACTGGGCTCTGGTTTCAGACAGAGGGTCAAAAGAGATGCTGCATCACAGGCAAATTGAGAAAACTAAAGAGCTTTCGAAAATTAAAGCATGGAGACATGTCAGGTTAGAGGCACAAAAAACTAATATAAAACCTGAAAATAATAGGGCCCCTTTAAGTATCTTGCCCAAGGACATGTTGACTTCAGGGGCTGGGGATCGAATCACCAACCCACTCATTTGTAGACGCTTGTAAACTGCTGTGCCATAGCCACTCCCCCCAACAATGGTTACTGTAATAATGTCTGGTTGCCATGTTTAACTCAGTTTAGACACATTGAATTAACCTGGAATGATTGCATAACGTTTTTAATGTGGTTCAGTGTAAAGATATGGTAGATATACACTGAACAAAAATATAAATGCAACACTTTTGTTTTTGCTCCCATTTTTCATGAGATGAACTCAAAGATCTAAAACATTTTCTACATACACAAAATAACCATTTCTCTCAAATATTGTTCACAAATCTGAAAAAATCTGTGACACTGAGCACTTCTCCTTTGCCGAGATAATCCATCCCACCTCACAGGTGTGGCATATCAAGATGCTGATTAGACAGCATGATTATTGCACAGGTGTGCCTTAGGCTGGCCACAATAAAAGGCCACTCTGAAACGTGCAGTTTTGCTTTATTGGGGGGGTCTGGGGGGGATCCGAAAACCCTAGGGTTAAACCCTAACCCTAACCCTAACATGTCACCCATCTCCTTGGCATAGAGTTGATCAGGTTGTTGATTGTGGCCTGTGGAATGTTGGTCCACTCCTCTTCAATGGCTGTGCCAAGTTGCTGGATATTGGCAGGAACTGGAACACGCTGTCGTATACGCCGATCCAGAGCATCCCAAACATGCTCAATGGGTGACATGTTAGGGTTAGGGTTAGGGTTAGGGTTTAACCCTAGGGTTTTCGGACCCCCCCAGACCCCCCCAATAAAGCAAAACTGCACGTTTCAGAGTGGCCTTTTATTGTGGCCAGCCTAAGGCACACCTGTGCAATAATCATGCTGTCTAACCAGCACCTTGATATGCCACACCTGTGAGGTGGGATGGATTATCTCGGCAAAGGAGAAGTGCTCACTATCACAGATTTGTTCAGATTTGTGAACAATATTTGAGAGAAATGGTTATTTTGTGTACGTAGAAAATGTTTTAGATCTTTGAGTTCATCTCATTAAAAATGGGAGCAAAAACAAAAGTGTTGCATTTATATTTTTGTTCAGTGTACACAACATTTTGCACATGGCATATTATTCTCCTGATGACCAAAACAAAAGCAACCTACATCCCTCTTTTTTTAGACAATTTATTGTGGCTGGTCCATTCCTAAAAGCTTCAGCGTGACACAGGTTTTGGGTAATGATTTGGGATGTTATCAGCGCGGAGCAGGAAAGTAAACAGCGGCGCTATCTCCAAAAGGTTAGCCATATGTTAAATCAGTGGCAGGGGAGAGAGAACAGCTGCTTCCCCCACTGCTATCTGACCACACGCACACGCACACGCACGCACGCACACACACACACACACACGCACACACACGCACACATGAGATATACACACACGCCAGGCACACTCAATGCTCACTGCTGCTGGAATCATATTGATTATTCTGCCTGCATATGTTAAGAAAATGAAACGTCTCAACAACAAAGAAACTGAACGACAGGCTCTTCATTTGTGAAGGAAGTGTAGCGCAGGCTTGTTTGGCGACCATGGTGTCTGCCATTTTTCTGAATGCAGACACATGTGGGCAAGACATCTGGAAAGCTGAGCAGACCAGTGATCAAAATCAAGCCAATGTGTAAACAAAACAAGGCCTGCCAGCTGTCAGGAGGAAACTTGTGTAAATTAGTCTTTTTCTAACAGCTCCCATTTCTTATTTATGTATCCGTTAGACAGGGAAAGACATATCAACGATTCTGTAAACAAGTTAAATGGCCTTTTATTATCCTTTCTGTTTGTGTTGGGACACAATGCGAGGGCGAGGGGAGTCTTTTCGTGCAATGATAATATAATAATCACACTTACTTTGCACAAAATGAATGACATGCATAATTACTGTGATGCTGCATTTGTGTATTATCATACTCTTATCATGGCTTTGTCTTTCATGTCCAACGTTTTCACAGATGATTATCTAATTGAGCTTTCTGCTGTGTGAAATTGTACTGCCAAAGACTCCTATTATGCACCAGTGCTTAATTAAAGTCGCTTTTCGCACTCATGAAATCCTGTCACAAACCCTTTTCACAATTCCTACATGCAGTCCTCTCACGCATAATTGTATTATGGACTGCATTACATTGTCCCGCTTTAATTCACAGCCTGTGGCTTACAAATTGTGAAACAAAGACTCGAGCGTATGTGGGATTCTCCGGTTGCTCCGACTCACTCTGTGATAGCGCAGACTCAGTGATTATTCCCTCGATAGGCTGAAATCAATCCGATCACCTTGTTTTCTCAAAATCTTGAAACAAATGCATTTTAAAACCGTAAATCTTGAATCAGACGTACTTTACTTTTGTGCCGTAAAAATCACTCTGAATCCATGCCTGATATTGAAACATATGTAAAAGTGCCTTAAATCTGGCTTATAGATGGCTCCATTCGGGTTTAACCTTCATTCGTCTGATTTGTTGAAATTCCTATTTTTTTTTTTTAAACAAATGAGACCCATTTTTAAAGCTTCATGTGAATTCCTTTTGTGTAGGTAGGCAATTTCACTCCATTGTCCGATCCAGCCACTAACAATAAAACAATTTAACAATGCATTTAATGGCTATTTCTTAAACAAATTCTGAACATCACTAGTTAATTGGCATTGCAATATCATTTCAAGCTGTTTGCTTCACTATAAGAAGATTAAATTGAGTCGTCAAATTGTACTTGAAATATAATATAGCTCATTTGAACAAAGCATAAGAATGTTATAGTTGTACATCAGGAGTTTATACATATACATAACAAAGGACTGGCTTATCTAAAGCCAGTTGAGTAGCAACCTGATGTACTTATATGATTCTGTTTTCTTCAAGTTTGTATGTTCTTGGTCGAATGCACTTATTGTAAGTCAGCTAAATGTAATGTAATGTAATATAAATTGTTCCATTTCATATTTAAATTCCCCAATTTATGTATTTCCCATGTTTGGTGAGTTTTGTGTGTTGACAAAATAGCAGGTCCCTTCAGAGAACAGACTCCACCTCTTTTCCAATTATCAGATCCGTTGTGTGCAGCAGATAATGTAACAGCCTCTGTGTGCCTGCTCCATCGCGGCCGCCTGCACCATCCACTGCAAAAACACACATCTGGCACCTCCACATTCACCACTTAGCTAAATTGCATTACTTCTAGCCTAGCGCCTCTAACAAGGTGCTGTGTGTATTCCACTAGCTGGGGAAAATAGGAAGAGAACACGGCAAGAGACAAAGAAGTGGAGTAGCTAACATGGTGTTAACAATTGCTCAGTGAGTTCCTCTGCTTCCCATTACACACACTTTGCACCTTTTAACCTTGTTAGCGGGGCACGGCACCGCGCCGCCCCAGAATGCTTGTTCCGTAATTAAGGGTGGCTCAGGTGCTAGATTTATGGAGATTCGCGGGCCTGTGATTAAAATTGAAATTTAATTCTGGTAATCTGGCGGAGGTGAGGGAAGAGGAATATTGAATGTGAAAGGGGAGGGGAGGACGGTTTGGTCGGTTGGCTAGCCACATATCAGTGGGAGATACTTCACACAGGCTGTTCAAACATGGACTTAAAACAGGCTTATCTCCCAAAAGGTTAATGAGGAGCGGCTGGTTGCGCCTGTTACAAACGCACAACAGAGGTCTCATCTTCTACTGCACGGCGGCATGTCAGTCATAAAAGTACACACACACACACACACACACTCACACATTGGCTGGATAAGCTGCAGGCATCACAAGCCCACAGCCCCACTGATAGAATTCTCGTTTCCAATAACATCCTCAGACGACTTAATTACTTTTCCTTTTGATGCGAAGCGCACGAATAAGCGGACTCTAGATGGAATCTCTCTTTTCTCTCCGTCTGTGTGTCTTCTCTCTGTGTTTGTCCATCCTCACTGATAGCTGATAATTCAGTTGTGGTATTTCAGATAGTTGTGCATGACTCTGAAGTCCATTTCCCTGAGTTGTCATGCAGCTTATGGAGTAGTGACATGTAGACTGCTTTATTGATGTGTAGTGTTGGCTTGTTGTAAAAATGGATCTAAATGTAGTCAGTGGCAGCACTTTGGTGCATTTGGACCTCCATGGACAGTGTCAAAAAGTAATAATTAAAAGACAAAGGCAATATTGGTTTTTTGGAATGGCTCAAAGCATAAATTCCTTTTGCCTTTTGTACTCTTTTTTTAATATATTACTGTGTGCCCGTACGAGGATGAGAAATGTTCTATTTTACCTGCCCCATTTACCATTTTGAAGTAACCCTTTTTATTCCCCCTGTGCACATTTGTTTCATTCTATTGTTGCCCCTAAAATGAATAGAGGCTCTGACATCCATTCCATTGCATTAAATCATGTGTATCCTGGACGAGCACATACTGCAGATTTATGTTGATGCCACAGAGGTGCATTGTAAATGCAGCACTCTGTGTGAGGCAAAGTATGTGGATGTCCACCTTGTTTTTCACCTGCAGGGAAGCAAGTGTTCCTCTATCTTATCAGCACACAGTGGTGGTGTGTGTGTGTGTGTGTGTGTGTGTGTGTGTGTGTGTGTGTGTGTGTGTGTGTGTGTGTGTGTGTGTGTGTGTGTGTGTGTGTGTGTGTGTGTGTGTGTGTGTGTGTGTGTGTGTGTGTGTGTGTGTGTGTGTGTGTGTGTGTGTGTGTGTGTGTGTGTGTGTGTGTGTGTGTGTGTGTGTGTGTGTGTGTGTGTGTGTGTGTGTGGTTTGTGTTGCTATCTTTAAGGGGAATAGTGTCAACGTTTTGAACATATGAGAATTTTACAAAAAAAATATTTTATATATTTTCGTCAAAAAAGTCTAGAGCAGAAACTTTTATTTCTAGAGCTTAGAATTTTTTTTTTTTTTTTTTTGACAAAATGTGCAGTTTACCCTTTTAGGGAATGGTAATTTTTAGGCCAGGACTTATCTACCCTACCACTATAATTAATATAGAACCATATTTTCTTTCTTTTTTTACATAAATTGCCTATCCCTATTTCGCTTTCTGCTATTTGGATATAGCACTAGTCCATTGCGATTTTGCTACAACTTTGATTCAGTGTGCAGCCTTTTAGCCTCTCCGAAATGACCAATGATCAACCTCACCTGTATCACTCATTAGGTGCGTTTCTATCCAACCTCTTATCAGTAGGAACCGGAAAGTAAAAAAAAAAATCTTGAAATACTGCATGTTTGCTGTATATTGGAATGGACTCCTGTCTGTCTCCTACTGATGTTTCTGCATTTCCTCTTGGATCCGTGTTGGGGAGTTCGTCCGTACACTTGATTTTGTGTTTATAGGACTTAGTTTTTCCAGCTGCAGGGGTAGCGCTGGCAGCTCGGCGTCTCTCTGGCCGGAGTTGTGTCAGCTACTGAGATGAATAGCCCTCTGCTCTCGGCCCACTAAGTAATCCAGCCAATGATGAATCGCTGCTCTCACTGACACCCAAATTGGAATCATTGGGTCCGGGAGCCAAACTGGGAAAAAAAGAAAAAATAACCCCAAAAAAAAGAAAAACAGAGGGCCTCTGGCGGTGGCATCTGGTCATCTGTTACTGTGTCACTTTCCAAGGCCGCACAAAGTACCCTCCCCCCAACCCCCGCTCTTTTTGCTCAAGGCCGCTGATAAATACCAAAACAGAGGACCTTTCAGGGATGTGTCACATTGATATCATTCCCCATGAAATGGTGCTTCTGGGATATTCCCCATTTGTGGTCGTTAGACTGATAACTACAACCAAGGCCACTTTCAAGAGAAGAAAAGTGGTCATGATAGAAACTATCAACATTGTACTTAGTTATTTGGTTTCCCCAAATATTTAAGAGGTATTTTATCATTTAAGTCACCCCCAAGTGCTTCCCTCACTTTATTTAATTCACTAAAACCAGTCTCGGTTAGCCTACATTCTGCTAGCGGTGGCTTCAGTCTGTTGGCGGTGCATGTAAAACAAATCCCCCAACGCAGTGAATGACTTAATGAACTTAATGAGGTTTCCTAATTACAGAGGGAAGTTAGCCCATGTCAAATGGGCCTTTTCTGCCTTCCTTGACACGCATTAACAGCCGGACTATTAAATCCAGCCCGACATTACAACAGAGGAGAGACGGAAACACTATCAGTCATATCTGCTCTAATTCTGGCCCACATTCAGATACACGTTGCTTCATTTGAAGTGAATGAAGCTTGTATTTTTCAGGCTGATCGAGCCTTAGGCACGCTCTAAACATCCACTTGAACCCCTCAGGGATGGTGAGTGGGGAATGAAAACAGAAAGAGAAATGTTTTAGTGTGAATCATCAAGGCCATCACATTCATATTAACAGGTTTGATAAAAAATAGACATTATTTCATGAGTTTGGACATCTTTTTGCCAGTCACTACTTAGCATTTTTCTCCGTTCCTTTGTACTCATTGATGCCCTTTTTTCATTCTATTTCTCTCTAACTCCTCTATGACAGGGAGGATGATTTACTTTGTCATCATTAACACATCAAAAGACCTAAGTGTGTATTTGAAAGTCATCTGATAACTGATACTCTTTAATGGCACACTGGAACAGTAATTAATTTCAAAAACATCCCATTTATTTGTTCTGGAAGCGAATGCTCCCGCCAAAGCCGCATAAATCCTGTCGGTCGCTGCAGCTCAAATTAATTTACGTGTTGCGTCTCCTCGGATCCTTTGAGAATTTAATTATCTCTGCAAACAGACTCTGGATGTGTTGAATATACATTCTATCAACAGGGTTGTAATGAAGCCAAAACAGTACAGAGACATGTTGTTTCTCCCTGGCTCTACTGTGTCCGCCCAGGAAGGCGTATGCCACCATCAACAGGACAATACTGTAAAAAGAGAACAGATTAAGGGATAATATTATTGAGTACTGAATAACACTGGCAGCCTCTAAGCGCGACCCAGTGTGTCCACCTATTCCTAAACTAGAGTCCCCGTTAGCCCACTTGATCCAAGTCAATGTGGACCCATAAGTGCTCTGGATTTCTGAGAGTAGCTTCTGGGGCAGGGGGGCAGAGTCACCCTGTGATATGACAGACTGGAAACAGAACTGAGTTCACATCAGGTCAGCCTCAGTGGTTAATATGGTCATTTCATGAAATCAAAACTTAGTCATTTTGCCAACGGTGAACTGTTCAGCTTAGTACCTAGAGTGTTGCAGGAATGAATCCTAATACCTGGAAATAACGTAGCATTTTACCACTTTCGATTCCCTTGTCTAGAAGTCAAAATTATTTTGATGGTGTATGAGGTTAGAAACATGTTCTGCGGTTAACACATCATAAAAACGGCACTTGCTAACAAGTGTCTAAATTTGACTACTGTCATCACGGTGACTCAAGTTCGCCTTAAGCTTAGCATCAGGGTATGTAGTTATTTTTGTTCTTGCTGATTGCATTCACGCTTAAAAATCACAAAGTGGTTTTAATATGTGGAGATGATCCTGCTGAACAAAACGTGGGAAAGACGAGTTCAAACAGGCCTGCTTGAATTTGAACAGTTTCACAATGGGTCTCAAACATGGCAGATAGTAGCTCTGGGCTGTCTAGCTTTAAGAATATTCTCCATAATCTACCCTTAGTGTTGCCCACGTAGCGCTTTGAACTGTATTATGGAATGTCTGTATTATGGAAGAGGAATGAACCCTAGAAATGTCTACTTCCTCACCTGACAGCGGCACCCCTAGATCATTTTCCAATGGTGACGAGTATGAGCTATAGAGGTATTATACCCATCCATGATCTGAGCGTAAATCCTAGTGACTCTTGACTCTTAACAAAGAATCCAGGCGAGGTAATGGGAGGATAGATTATAAATATGCTCACTATTTGTGTGCAAACTCTTAAATGACAATAAATCAGTCCTAGTCCATTGTACAGAATGGATACACGCTTTCTTTTAATTTCAGTTTATTAGCATTTTAAAAGTTATTTTTAGGGTTGTTTGTGAGTTTAGAGTAAACAGTTAAAGTCTTCTTGATTTCCAGCAAATAGTTAAAGCTGAGCGAGGATCTTCTAAATCGATAGAATAACAAAAACTATGAACACTCCCACACACTGAAAACAGATTGCAGGCTGTTTCTCACATGAATATTTAACTGCAAATCAAACTGTGTCCTTGTTTTGGATGGATGTAATCAACTTTCAAGTTGAGTTAGCAATACATTGTGCATTTACTCATTTATCTTTTATTGCATATTGATCTCACCCATGCGGTGAGGGGACTCGGACATGTTTCAAGAAATGAATACATTCCCTTTCCGTTGTTTTGAAAATGCAATTCAAATATTAAATCGGGTTTGATTGATGTACAGGAGTTAAAATGTGGCAATAAAAGAGTTACAGCTCCCTGTCATCTTTGTTTTGACAGACGATCCTGGCGCAGCACACTCACACACACACACACATGCAAACAGCCAGGCAAACAGATACACTCACTCACGCACACAAAGTCAGCATGATTCGTTGGGGATTTTCTCACATATCAGCCCCCCTAAAGGGAAAGAGGCCGGCATAAATCAGCCGGTGTCAGGGCTACAGACACCCACGGCTCCTTATCACCACACGCAGGCGGACACACTCACAGATTGATAGGTAGATAGTCGGTCTGACGGGCAGGGCGACAGGCAGCCAGGTACAGAGGCTTACAGGAGAATACAGAGGGAGGCAATACAATGGGGGAATAGGCAGTGATTACAGCGACACTGGTCACAAGTCTCACACATGCTATTGACTTGATGATCAAACATTTGCATTATCTCTAACCTTTTCAATTTGTTCTCAGATTTGTTATAATAAAAGGCACATTTGATAATTAAAACTAACCCATTCATGAGCTAACATGGTTTGTTCCTGGTACAAATCATGCCGTTGCTGGCCAAAGTGAGACAATGCTCTGAGGAAGGCCTGGGCCTCATTTATAAACGGTGCGTGCTCTCAAAAGATGGCGTACGGCAGTTTCTAAGCAATGTTTGCCATTTATAAAAAACTAACTTGACGGGAAAATGTGCGGTCCTCCACTCTGACCCATGCGTACGCACTAAGCACAAAAACGGGAGAGACGAGAAACTGCGACACCGTTGGCAGAAGGAAGGATGGAGAGAAATATGTGGAAGTAATACCATAAATAAAATGTTACCTCTCATTTATCATATATGAAGAATTCATTTGCAAACATTGATTAAAGCCAATCTTAAAATGATTTAACAAACGCCTGTTTGAGAGTCCTCAGTGCACACAAAAACATAACTTGGAGAAATAAATAAATACGGATATGTTATTTGAAACCATCTCGAATAAATTGTGTTAATTTTATGAAATGTTTTCTCATAAATAATGCGGTAAGCAGGAGGACAGAATTACGTCTAAACTGATGCCGTTTTGCATTTCTATAGGTTGTATACGAGCATGGTTTGATATACTATCACGTTTAATCATGTTTTATGCCCTTTGCCAAGGCTTGATAAGTCGCTCGTAAAACACAGGTATGGAAAGTAAGAGAACACCATTGGTGAATTGTACAGCTGATTTAACACAACACATTTGTTTTATTTCATTTAAGTGGTGGATAGAGTTGTTGAGGGGGGGTTGAGACACACATGGTGCAGTGGAGCCGCTGCGCACAGCTGATCGGCAGCTGGAACACAAACCACGTTTGTAAACAAAGCCCCAACTGTTTGTACATACATGTTCAAACCCAGCTTAATTGCATTCGATTTACTCATTTCAAACACGGGTATATAAATGTGGATACCTGGTTCATCCTGAACATCGGTGTCCCCCTCTGCCTCTGTCACCACTCCACTCAGGAGGGATTCACCGATTATACCGACCAGCTTTTCATCCATGGGGGTGAGCTCCGGTGCCCCCTTTCCCCCTCCCGTGGCACACACACTCTGCCTGTGTGAGGCAAGGCGTTTTTTGGCCTCCACTTTTATATCACTTCTTTTTTATTTCAGCGACAGTGTGAACCTGTGCTGATGCAGAGTTGACAGCATCTGCCACATGCTGCCACTCTGTTGCCTTTTTGGCATTTGTTATGCCAATACTGTGCCCACCAAACTAAATGTTTTGCCTTGTCTCTACTTCTCCGACAAGGATTTCAACTTCACAATTTGTGAAGTTTCTTTTCTTGCCTCTTTTTTCGGTCTTTGCCGTGCTCGCTTTAGCTGAAGTCGGTTTGATGAATATTCATGATGGGCGTCTCAAGGACTATTTATAGGCAAATATGGGCGTGACGGGAAGTCCGCAAAAGCTGCGCGGCATTTCGAGTTGATTGTGATTTATAAATGGAAACCGGCGTAGGACGTGCCGCTCGCAAGTCCTACGCCGGTACGCAGTGCGTTATGAATCGGAAAATGTCTGTGCATATTTATTTGATTCGTCCTACGTAAGCAACCTTCCCACGTGAATCCTACGCAAGGCTTTATAAATGAATAAATGGCCACTAAGCCCTGTCCCGCAAGTTACTCTCCAACCGTTCTGAATGTTTTCATGCCTTAGCGTCATTGGTGGTGTTCAGCCTCACACATGTTCTTTAGAAGGCAGGTTGCTACACAAACTAGATGGTCTGCTCCACAATACACATGTCGGACACATTTCATTGATGTGTTACGATTACACTTATATTGATCCTCTCATGTTTCGAAGCAGTTATTTTGCCTAAACCTAAATAGTTTTGTTTGTGTTTACAATAAACTATGATGCCTTCAAATTGGTGTTTGTAGGCTGAGCACTTACAGTACAAACACCAATTTAAAAGCCTAATAAAATTCAAATCATGTTTTTCACTAACTTTGTCAGACCACACCCCCCCTCCATACTCTCTTAATACACAATATTAATTCCAGAGCCCGAAACACACTTCTACAAAACCCAACTGAAGACTGATTTGCCAACTGCTGAAGAGGGAGGGATTTAGTGAACGGTGAACAGGTTATGATATGGATGCAGGCATTTCACCTTAAACAGAGCAAAGCCCCTCAGCACTTAGAGTTTGTCTCGTATAAGGATGTAGGGCTCTTGGATGCATTTCCCTGTATGGATCTAAACAGACGAAGGCTTGTATTACTGTCAGAGAGCATTTAGGACACACTGTATCATACACAGCTACGTTGGGTAGCAGTGCCAAACTCTATTTGTTTCCACGCATCAGAGTCTGCAAGAGCAATACTGAGCTGGTGTTCCATTTCATGGGCTTGTCTGTTTTAGGTCATGCACCTGAAGCAAAATGCTTTGCCTATACAGACAGCGGATAACATCTCTCATCATATTATTTACTCTGTGGAAGACTCACACATTCTTCCCTCTGAGGTGTAAAAAGGTTTTCACATGATTACACGAGGGAGGGTTTCACAATACTCTCTTTGTTGTAGTTCACAAACAAGCCCAACCTTGAAATGACTAAATGTGTGGTATCACCCTCGATATAGCAGCTATCCACTAGAGATCCAAGACAATGAAACATAGAGTGATTCAGAGCAGACATTAGTGGGAGGAAACACACACAGTGCTGCGGGTGACGTCTCCTCACACGAAGGAAACAGCTCTGCTGGAAATATGAATAATATTGTGATATGTTGTGTCAACCATGCCTAGTGTCATGGAGTTCCCCTGGTGATTCAGTTTGGCCAAATGATGAATAACAAGTAAAGGGTGGCGATTCAGTGTGGGTCAACAAAGAACAGAAGTAAAAGGCTGATAAATGATTTAATGTTACCAAATATGGACTAATCAGAGACTGGATTACATAACAAATACATCAAACTATGTTTTAAGATTAAAGTGGACCTATCATGCTATATTTGAATAATATAGTGCAGGACCATACCTATATAAGGCATATTTATACTTTTTATTTTTCAAAATACCAAACAGATCATGCATTTTAGCCATTCCTCATTTTGCTCAATTTAACACTGTCTTTTCATGGGCTGATTCTGTGAGAACAGCACCATCTACAGGCCTGGCATATGTACTACAGCGTCTCCAGCGCTTTCCAACAGCAATGTCCGTGGCTGTCTCCTCCTGATTGGTGGAGTTGGCCCAATAGCCGTAGCGCCACTTCTGTGACGTCACAGAAGTTTTCAAATCTGGATCAGTCTGTATCAGATCCGTTGCAGCCCCTTTTTAAGAGATTTGGGTATGGAGGAAAATAGAGAGGGTTGTGTTTTCTGACACTTGGTGAGTTCCCTGGAACACCAGGGACACACATTCATGTATAAAAGACGTACAAAAGTGCATTTTGCATGATAGGTCACCTTTAACATCTACTCCAGAACAATCAAGGATTTCGCTCCTGTTTATTTTTATTTTAGCTTTAATTTTTTATTGGAGGCACCTTTGAAATATCCGTGGCAAACTAAATAGCATACAATATGTCTTTTTAAATCTTTTAAAAAAAACAAAAACAATATAGCAGCCATTCAGACCAAGACACACCTTTATACTCCCGTTTATTAGGATTATATTTATTTAAACGTACTGTATGAAGGGAGGGAGGTAACTGCAGCAGGAGAGAAATACAACTCTTTTTGAACATTACAGTATTTAATCATGAAACAGTAGAGGCACAAAATACAATGACACCGTAAAAAGAGCATAATAAGATTCTGTTAGCATCCCACCAAGACACATTAACACATCTCTATCTTCTATCCTCGGGCAACACATCTCGACACACATTGACATTAAATGTTACTTCCTGCTTTACTTCCATCCAGCATTTAGGGACGTTTTGTAGAGGCCCTGCTCAAGATAGATCAGCCTACTTTAGCTTGTAAAAGCCGAAGCGTAAACGAGCAGAAACAGTCTCCCCACTAAGAGTCAGGTGTGCCTCACACTTCAAAGTCAAAAGGAGTCGTGAATGCGGCACAAATGAAGCCTCCGGTGTGCCGATTCAAATTTCCACGTCTCCATAATGACCTCACTCTCCTACACGATTACTCATCATTCATCGAGCCACCGCTGCTGTGGTGGGAAGGTACTGCTGCCTTCGAGGCTCCCAGAAGGTGATGGGGGGGCGGGAGGCATGCGTGAATGAAAGTGATTTTTGGAGTAGGATAAGACTTTATGATGCCCCCTCACAATAATAGTCAGTTTTACTTCCACGTGACGTTCTTCTTTACTTCAGTTTAAATGCGCTGTGATTGCTGCTTGAGAATCTTACTTCTGTTTGATGCCACCTACTATAACACTTAACACTCCTAATGCTTTATGTTAGCCTGAAAGGGTGATAAACTGTCGTTATGCATCTGGATTTGGGATGGTTTACCCTCAGCTCCATCCCTGATTCAAAAAGCTTTTGTAGACATTATGTACCTCTCCCCAGCTCAGAGTTGCATTGGCGGTACACAGTATTGGATATTGTGGACATTAAAACTTTCCTCCTTAAGCGCAAACATGCTCAAACATCCTGTATAGTGTCAAGGCAGGTAAGCTTATACTTGCACAGACCACCCACAATGCATCAATACAAAGCGCTTCAAGTAGTTTAGTGGGTCCCATTTTATATATTCGGAAAAATTATATTTGTATTTCATAGTAAAAGGTTATATCCCCGTTTTGTTCAGATAAAGTGGAACTTCAAATGTGTCTCCTTGAGCTATCTTTTTAAATATTATCTGACACTGACTAAATGGTTGATAAAATAGTTATTAATATAATGCAGATACTGATATTAACCTGTAACACAAAGTGGTGCAGCAACACTTACAATAAGGAAGCAGTTAGCTTGCACCCTTGCTTTGTTAGTTCTCCCAGATTCCCAGCTTGCCACACTGTGAAAATGTAAATTCACTTCTTAATCGTAGACTTTCTGCCACCATGACCCTTTTTCCAGGTCAATAGGATATCATTGCTTATCTGCCAGAGCGAATTAAAGCTTTAAAAACACGGTGATAGAGAAGATATGAGCTTCATCCCTTTGGGATAAAGAGCATTAGAGATTGTGGTTTGGGATGAAACGGAACACACTTTCATCTCAGTGGCACCGAATCAAAGAAATACAACAAAACCCTTTTAATGCGTCTGTGTGCCCACACTCACCTCTGCATTATTCAGCACACCTCTCGGATATAGTTGAAAACTAAATATACCTATCTCCTTTGGTCTCTTTCTCTTTAGTTCTGCTTCACTGTTCATCCGTTCCATGCAAAGCCTCAGATTTTTTTAAACCGGCTGTAGATGTGCACCTGAATGCAACACGCCAGCACAAGGTGACACGTTTCTCTGTGGGGACTTTACATGTGCAATTATTCAGTGAGAGACGGATATCTGATTAAATATATATAGGTATTTAAGAGATTCCATCATCTTTTTTAGGTTTCCATTTTTATTTAATAACTTTATGAATGTGAATAATCCAGTTAGCTGCCTCCCTGTTCATCGAACATACTGTATCTCCTGGTTTTGCCAATTCATAAAAACCTTCCATTTCAGACTAGCTCATTGAATTACAGGAAATCACATTTTCCTGATCTACCCTTTTCTGTATTTTTTGGCTTTTCGACATGAATTTGGACAAATTGGAAAAAAGAATTGAGTTATATATGAATAGATTGGGCTCAAAGGAAAAGGCAGAAGCTCTTCCCTTTTCAATCTAAGCAAAGGTAAAAGTAATATTTCGAATACACTGAGTGCCCTGGAACTTTTTTGGTCCCTTTACAGCCTGTATTACCACGGCGTCATCCTCGCTGCAACATTAATGTCATTCTTAAGAAGCCAAGGAAAGTGCTTGTTGACAGATACGTGTTTTTTTTTCTCACCATAAAAAAATCCTGAACCATTTACCTCCCACTCAAAACCCCACTTTAGCTGTCGCGCTTCTAGTCTTCTTTTCCTTATCTTTCTTGGTAAAATTACAGAATCTACAAAAGCCCTGGATCTCATCCAGTGTGTTTATCCAAAGCTAGGTTTATCTGCAAAAGAAAAAAAGCTGGGCTATATGGCCTGTAGGAACCTGTGAACATGGACATATAGACCAACACTGTTAACTAACAAACTAGCAGACTGGTGCTTAATTATCAAGTCTCAATGCATCAACATCACAAAGTAATTTAATTGACTTAGCCACATTTAATGTAGAGCATAGAAAGGGAAAGGGGATTTATGAGCTGTCAGATTGCATTCATCACAAACTTCTTTCTTTTTTTTTCTCTGGAATTGTATGGAAAGGCTTGTAAAAGAATCTTGGGGGAATCTGAGGAAGGATTCTGGAGGTTCTACCATTCTTGTCCGTATGTTGAGGAACATTAAAGAATAGCAATTGTCCAACCATGGTTTAGCAACCAATTTAAGGCATGGCAGGAAAGTGGTCTGTTTTTCTGTATTTCTATGTAGCCTTTTCAGAACCAAAACATATGACGAAGATTCAATCGCGTGCTCAAGCCCCGATGTATGCAGCAATTGGAAGCATCCATGGCTAATTAGCTTACTACCTACATTAGTGAGTGTTATAGTACTTTTAAGGCCAAGGAGCACATCATTAGCTGTGTAGGGTCACACAGGTTATGTTGAAAACAAGCCCTGTTCCTAAACGGTTTCCATTATCTCGTAATTACCATTTAGTTTTGTTTGAGATATTAAAATCTCTTTGGTTATAATGTCAGTTGGTCCACCTTAAAGGTCAGTCCATCTTAAACAAATGATGAATTTCTTTTAGATAAGGTTGGCGGACATTGTCACTAACCCCCATTACTATGAGTATTGGGGCTAGCAAGACATAGGAACAAGGCTTAGGTCTGAGGAGTACCACTTGTTTACTGTCAAATGAGCATACTATTTCTTAAATAGTGTTCTACTTGTTAAACAAATGTAGTCTAAAAACAAAAATATACTTTTTTGTATGCTTTTTGACATTTTGAAGCAAAATTACACACCTCTTGATATCAAGGGGTTAATGCTTGAAAGGGACATTTACAAACCCCCTACTCTTTACTTTTTCCTCTTCTGCCTCCCACACTTCTTCCTCCCTCCCCCCCTTCATCCTAACACTCAGATGGCTCCAGTGTGTGAGTCCCAAGCGGCCAGCCAGCCGGGCTGCGTGAAACTTGTGACTAGCCATGTTCTTCAAACATCATGCCGCAACCAAAGCATGGCAGGATGACAGATAGTCCCTTCAATGTATAGTGACAAACAAATTAGTGCAAAGATGCTTCGCGCTGCATACCAGATGTGTTGGGCTCTGTGGTATGGAACCGCAGATGAAAAACTGTCCACGTCCCATCTGTGCTTCGCCGCGACCATCGGTGCACCAATTTGTGCTGAACAAAGTAGTGCAAACAGTCAGCCTGATTATATGTGTCATAATGTGAGGCGTGAAACACTTCTGGGGAAGATCACATGGAAACGGGCGGCTTTATTTGACAAGAGGGGGGGCTGTTTAGTAGAAAACGACAGAATGCAGGTGAAAGATTTATTGAGAATAGGACAGGGTGTAAAGGAATAGTTGGGGAGGTTTGAAGAAGTGAAACAATTTCAATCAGAATTCTTCTTTATGGCTATTTTTCTCCCTCACTTCCCCCTCCAGTTTCTAGTTCTAGCAGCTCTCCAGATTTGAGCTGGTGACTGCAGGGCTGTTCCAATTTTTATCTAACCTCACACCTACCGATTGACTCCCACACACTCCGAGATTTGAGACCACATGCGGGGTCACGTGACCATCTGAGTGCCGCGTCAGCATGGATATGCTCCTACTGCCGAGGCAAGCAACACAATGTTTTCTCTGCTCCGAGCACACAAACATGATGAATTTAAAAAAAGGCCTACAAGTCAAACTAAAGAATGGCGTTTGATATTCACGCTTTGCTTCGGAGCAGATGACAGCGCCGGGTGGCACGGTGAAGCATAGCGGGCTGACAGAGAGAGAGGGATAACAGTTGGAGGGAGATGAGCAACACCACACTGAGAGGCAGAGGCATTCCTGACCTGCTTAGTGTCATTACAGCGCAGACTTATCTCGCGCGCCCTGCCTTGTAAATACACTTGAGCGCTTGTTATCAAAGGAGCGAGGCGACAAACCTCATCCAGGTTCGAGTCTTCAGCTTCCTCTGCATGCTTGTAAATGAGACATTCTCATGGATGGCAGCCCGCATTAATATCCTGTCAAGGAGCGAGGCGAGTGCGCATTAAATCCGGCACTTATCAGGTAGCGATCCTGATCTGTGTAGAACTTTAAAGAAAAAAATCACGCCTGTTTACTTTTAATTGCCAAAAGGTGTTGTTGGGAAGGAATCACTTTGGGTTAACTTTGCTTATTTTTATTCCTACTCAATCTCCACACCTTGAAATACCTTTGTTCGGATGACGTGTTGCTTTCTGTGTTTCTTCGCCTTCAGGCTTTTACAGCACGCCATTGTTAAGATGCTGCTATTTTAGCGCTCAAAGTATTTTCAGTCAAACACAAAGACGTCTAAAGGTAGCTTACTTTCTATTCAAGGATGCGAAGAAAAAAAAAAAACATGCATTGCAAAGTTCATATTTTTGACACATCAAAAAAATGTACTTTTGCCCAGTTCAGGCATGAGAGATGACACTAAAAAGCTTTTATCATGGCGGTATTCTGGAGTCATTGAAAGTAAGGCTCTCAGAGGTGAGTGCTTGAGGAGATGTGAGCGGTGTTAGGCGTAAGCCCCGCTGTACCTTCACACCGTCTGCAGGGCCTCGTTGACAATCCACAGCCGTCACACACTCTGAGCAGTTCCTCAACGACACTCAACCGTGGCCAGACACCTCTCAGGAGCACCGCAATGTACTCTGTGTCTCACTGTCAAAATGGAATGGCAGAAGAAAAAAATAAGAGAGAGAAAGTGGCGTCAAATATACTCCTGAGCCACGGTATGATTAAACAATTCAATGTCCACTGGAGTTCAACTCAGACACCCCACGGTGGGAATACATTGTGATATTCTGGGTTTCTCAATCTGAGAAAGTTTGCAGCCAGAAATGCCTATGAATTCAAGAAGACTCAATCTGTTATTGTTTAATATAGTGTAAGACAGCAGAGCTCAGGTGTAGAATGATTTCAATCAAAAGTACAGCTAAGTAAAAAACAATGTGAAGTAGAAGACAGATGAAAGCTGTTTGGCTTGAAGTTGAGAGAACATACAAACAGTGTCTGATCTTGGTATACAGTACAGTACACTTTGTGGGTGTATATCATTTGTATTCTCTCAGATTAGATAAAGATGGTACTTCTTGATTCTTCTTGGGAACTACAGTGTTGTGAAATATACCAATGTACAAAAAAAAAATGATTTTGGCTTCTTTAAATGGCGCCACAACCAAGCCTTATTGTTATAAATATATATTTTTGATTATGGTATTCTTTAAAGGGTTAATGTAATGTAAGTAAATCAGTGTGTGAATGTCGCATGCTTATTTAGGTACTCTCTTTATTTTTCTGTTCAGTTTATTTCACATATTCAAAGAAACAATTGAATTCACATTTTGGTCATACAGTTTATCACTCAATAATGGTACACATTGTATAATTATACCTCCAAAATGATATAACAAAATGGTAAGAAACAGTTTTAACATATACTCATAACACCTTTATTGGGCTAACATCAGCACATATTTATCATCCATACGTCACATTGGAAGTAACATACCGTGAAAGAATCACACCTGCCGCTGTCGCATCATCACATCAGTTATCACATTGCTATCAGACACTTATCTCTCACATTTCCCGTGAGTCTGGGAAGAAGAAAAAAAAAGTGTGAACTTTAGAAAAGTGAATTCAGTGTCTTTTGTAATCGGTGTGACACACAAAAAAATATATACCTTTCCTTAGGCATAAACATAAGTAACACATGTTATACACACTCAGTGAAGTTGGAAAAGCTCATGTTAAGCTATTCACATCAGTGTTCAGTGTGTACAATGAAGGCTCTCTGTCCTTGGCACTCATGTCCAGGGCAGCAAATGTAAAGCAGATGGCCTTGTTACTGTGTCCTCACTGCTGCTAATCAGGTGCTAAATATCCATCAGTCTGTGCTAATACATCCACATACCTGTGTTTTGCTCGCTCTATCCATTCACTCCCCCATCTCAACTCACTGTTCAAGTGTAAGTTCATCCCTGTGAATTTAAAAGTGTTCTGTGTAAATTGCTCTCTATGCATCGGCAGTGTTATTTGTGGCTCCGTTGTGAAACCTAGGTGACAAGCTGCCAGTGTGGCTCCAATGGTTTCCCAGAGAAGTCTGGTTGTGTAGAAGTCTATGAGGAAA
>NC_136911.1:7363409-7405927 GCF_949606895.1 Notothenia rossii | reverse complement strand
GACAGCCACGGACATTGCCGTTGGAAAGCGCTGGAGACGCTGTAGTACATATGCCAGGCCTGTAGATGATGTTGTTCTCACAGAATCAGCCCATGCAAAGACAGTGTTAAATTGAGCGAAATGAGGAATTGCTAAAATGCATGATCTGTTTGGTATTTTGAAAAATAAAAAGTATAAATATGCTTTTTATAGGTATGGTCCTACACTATATTATTCAAATATAGCATGATAGGTCCACTTTAAATACAAATAAAAAATTGAATTTCAGGGGGGCGCGGGGCTCCGTTGGCGGGGCGCAGCGCCCCTCCAAGACAATGGTAGGGGAAACACTGATGATGATATCGCAATTGTCAATTGAAAGTGTTTTTCTGTTTCTTTGAAATTATGCAGACCTGAAGTGCTTTATACGCTCTATTATGACTGTGAACTTTGTAATCTAAAAAACACATAATAAAAGGTTCTACTCAGGCTGTCATGCAACCCAGTGATGTGTCCAGCATGGCAGCAAGCATTGATAATAGTGCATAGAATTGGTTTTCTATTCAAAGGGGGGTCATTCCTATTGTACATGTTTCCCACACATTGTAAAATGCAATAACTTGATCACTTTGATCTAGTGGCATCGTAGGGTCAAAATTGAATTTTGGCTAATTCTTTATCTAATGGTTTATGACCGATCACCAGCTAAATGAATGATATTCCGGGATCTGAATCTGACTAACGTATTGGGCTTACCTTTGTGCTCTTTTACACTTCATTTCTTGTGCTAGCTAATTCTACTAAGAAAAGGCCAAGCCAGGTGACACTTCTAACAATGGTGGTACATACAGTAGCAATTGTAATTGTTTGGTTAAAAAGGCAATGGCCAACTAAAGACATTGAAGACTTATCAAAACACTTAAATTAATTCTCAAATGATAAACCCATTTTAGGCGGATAGATGTAAAACAAGGCTGCTTCTTGTTGAATTGTATTGTAAAAAATGGCTTTTGTAGATCCCACTTGGATGAGCAGGATTAAGGTTGAATCTTTTCTTTTAAAATGACAAACTTCTCTCCTTTAACCTTTAGGTTGGAGTGAAGGAATCCAAATCAGTTTTATTACCAAGTAGTTTTACATATACGAGGAATTTGCTTTGGTATAAGTCGTGCATACAGAGACACAGAAAGAAAGCTTACTATAAAAAATAGTACAATTATATAAGCTAAGACTATTCAAACAAATGAAAAGTAAAGGCAATATTTACACGAAATATAGTTATTTAAGAAACTGTCTGCACTAAAATGTAATACAATATGGCAATACTATATTCAAAGGAGCAGAAATGTTCAACATGTTGTGCAGGTTTTACAATATTGAAAACAAATGGGCTTATACTCTTGATATATTATACTGTATACATCTGGTCCCATGAAGCTTTAGTATCTCAATGCCCAGTGGGCTTTGGCTTGGCAGAAGCTGGTGAGTGGGTGGTTTAGGTAAAACGGGATCATCTCGATACATCATACGTCATATCAGTCAGCAGTGTGGAAGTTTAGACTCCTGTGTGTTAATTGCCTGCAATGTCATGCTTGATGTGAACATGTGTCTTTCACGCAGCATTACATTTTAGTTACAAATACACGAATGAATTAAGACATGCTGTACTAAGCAGTAGCCCTACCAACACCTCTAATTTTGCCATTTTGTAAACACACCCCCAGCCATGTTTTTGTACTCTAAATAGGGCTTCAGGGGCTTCAAAAACAATATAGACTGATTTGAAAATGGTCTGGATAATGACCCTGCTGGCCGAGGGAGTCATTTAGGCCCAAATTGCTGCTTGTGTTGGGCTTTAGTCCGTAATTAGGTCAGAATGGAAATGCTTGTATTGTGATGTTGGCCCACGAGGCCCCGCACAGCTCCAGCATCAGTGTTTAGAGTGTATCCATGTGTGTCGGAGTGACTCATTGAGTGCCTGTAGTGCTGTGAGGAAAGCACCAGGAGCTCATTCACAACCTTGCACTCTTATCAAAACATGTTTATTGCACTGTAATGTGATCTCCGTTTATGCAGCATTTTAATCGCTGAAATTGCTGCTGCTTCAGGCCTGACTTCTGCTCGGTGATTGTGGTGGAATAGCCTGGGAGCTTGGAGGGGGTCCTGACCTCTGGCTCACCCAACCACCTACATAAACTCCTCGTTTTCTTCCCCTTGCTTTTTCCTTCCTGTTACATCTGTCCACCTCCACTATCTCCCTCACGTTGCCTCTCCCTTACCCCGCTCCCTTTTATTGATCATCATCTGGTGTTAGGAAGAGAGAGGGGGTGTAATTAAGGAGCCAGACTGGTCTGTCAATTCTGCTCAGCGCTGCATGGAGTGCACCAGACCAAGCGATGGCCCTAATAGGGCTTCATACTGTAAACAACACGCACACCTGGACAGCAGCAAGCCCCAGGGAGAGCAGGAGAAAGCCACTGTTGACAAGTTAGCACTGACAACGGGTGGAAGTTTATCACCAAACATGAAGTGTGTGTATGTGTGTATGTGGAAGATTTAAAATGCCTGAATAAATTCTGTTCAAACTGAAACGTAATGTGAAGGACAAACCACATTCATAGTCTAACAAGAATGTTCTCAGTGGCATGTCTGGAATTAAAGAGTGGTCCTTAACTATCAAATGAATCACGCACTGTCTACCCGCTTAACCACTGCTCCAGGCTATAATATCTCTGTGACTAATGACTTATCACTAGTATGACACTAATTAGCATCTAACTTTATGGTAAATCATTGCTATTTCTTTTCTTCACTGTAAAGCACTGTCATTGACAGCTGTTCTTCCAATATCACCCATTACCGCTACAGACTCTGCTGAATTTGATTAATGTTTTGCAACAGCAGGAATTGAAGCCACGCAGTGGAATATTCCTCTTTTTACTTTTTGGTAAAACCTTTTTGAATACAAATGTAGTGGAACAGACAGCCTTCAGCGGGGCTCAGAATTCAGAAGTTTTAAGTCTGATTCATCTCCGATTTACACCTCTTGACAAACTGAAAATAAATTAGTTCTGGGACCCTGATTGTTGTGTTCCATAGAGAGATTTTGGTGAATATGAAATGTGAATGCACTTGCGAAACCTCATAGAAAAAATAAAATGATAAGAATGCGAATGTTCTTGGATGAGGCTAAAAGTGTATGTTACCATATATATGTTGTTTTCCTTCCATGTATGTTTTGTGAGTGTATACGTTGTTAGCTTCCTCATGTTAGCATTGTAGCATTGAAAGAGGGTGTGTGTGTGTGTGTGTGTGTGTGTGTGTGTGTGTGTGTGTGTGTGTGTGTGTGTGTGTGTGTGTGTGTGTGTGTGTGTGTGTGTGTGTGTGTGTGTGTGTGTGTGTGTGTGTGTGTGTGTGTGTGTGTGTGTGTGTGTGTGTGTGTGTGTGTGTGTGTGTGTGTGTGTGTGTGTGTGTGTGTGTGTGTGTGTGTGTGTACTCACTCACGTTCCGCCTCTTTCCCCATGTTGGGCCAACTCTGATCTGCGCTATAATCGATAAAACTATCAAAACATCTCCGCCGCTGCCCTCTTGTTGACTCTGTGTCTCTCTCTTGTCTCTCCTCCAGAAAAAGTCTGTATGCTGTCAGCATTGATCGCTCCCTTCAAGTACATAAGCCCTGGGACCAGCAGCACAGAGGACGAGGACAGTTTAAGTAAGCTGCCGTCTCTTTCCTTCCTCTCTGTCACCACGCTGCACTAACTCCCTCAGTGGCAGGCCTAATATTGAAATGATCTCTCTGTCACCCACGTAATTAATTATTTGGGAAATGGGCTATTTGATTAAGCACGGATGTCAGCGTGTGTGTTAAAATCTGTATTATCTTGAGCTATTCAATATTAGATTTGAGTGTTTGTGATAAATAAGCCATTAGATTAGGAACATCCACGCCTGCGCACACTATCATCTACAATCTGCCTCATGAGTGAATGTCAGCACTTGATCCCAGTCTCCCATTCCAACGTTAACACTCCTGTGACAAGATCCGAACACCCCATTTTTGTTCATTTCCCATCAGAAATGCAATACGCCGCCACTTCCCCCGTAACTAGGTTTGAAGAGTGTATCGCAGCTGTGTGAAATAAAGCGGGCTCCAGACATTTCATCCTTTCTTGGAATGTCTGCCACTCGATGTGATCCCAACTGCCATTACAAATAGGATTGGTGCTTTGCATTGGCCACAGGGACCAATGTTTCTCACTTGCAACACAGATTCAGAGCCAATTTGGAGGCAGATTACAGAATGATTTGGCAGATAACATCGCCATTTTTAGGGGATTTGTATTTGTATTTTAAAACACTTAAACGTGATAGCGCGCGCCCCGTGGTATGAAGTGGGCTCGGCTCATGGAGATGATTGTAGATTTGTTCATTACCATTTCATTGTGTATCGAGTGGCTCAATCTTGCCCGGGAGATTTTCCTTGATTCATATTGTTCAGCCAGGATAAATGTGTGTCACACAGTTATGAATTCTCTCTCTCTCTCTCTCTCTCTCTCTCTCTCTCTCTCTCTCTCTCTCTCTCTCTCTCTCTCTCTATTTTTTATCACTTTTTAAATTTTCTCATTTGACTGCAGGTACCAGCAGTGCCGAGGTGAAGGAGAACCGCAACATTGGTAACCTGGAGGATCGCTCCATAGGATCGGCAGAGTGCCAGTCCATTTTCTGCTCCGACTCAGCGAGAAGTGGGAGCTCCGGTCTGAAGAGGAAACGGCCGCTGGAGGAGGACAACAACGGACACTTGTGTCAACTCCGCCTCATCTACAAGAAACTGTCCTGGTCTGAAGCACCGAAAAATGCTTTGGTGCAGCTCAATGAGCTGAAGCCGGGCCTACAGTACCGCATGGTGTCTCAGACCGGCCCGGTCCATGCTCCCGTCTTCTCCATCGCTGTGGAGGTGAACGGGCTGACTTTCGAAGGCACGGGCCCCACGAAGAAGAAAGCTAAGATGAGGGCTGCAGAGCTGGCCCTCAAGTCCTTCATCCAGTTTCCTAACGCTCCTCAGGCCCATCTGGCCATGGGAAACATTTCAAACCCTTCGGCTGACTTCACCTCAGATCAGGCGGACTTCCCCGAGACACTCTTCAAGGAATTTGAGTCTTCTGCGTGCTCCGACGGCCTCTCGTTCTGCAACTCGGCAGCAGAGAGCGAGCTTCTATCAAGTGAGCTACTGAGACACGGACGGTTGCTCCGACACACCTTGGACCTGATGGTGCAGGCTCAGCAGAGGCTTGGTGGGATTGTTCCAGAGCAAGAGGCTCCTAAGAGCCCCGTAGCCATGCTCAACGAGCTCCGGCCTGGCCTGCGCTACGCCTGCCTCTCTGAGCGGGCCGAAGGCAAGCGGCCGCGTAGCTTTGTGATGGCTGTGCGAGTGGATGGGCGGATTTTCGAGGGCTGTGGGCGCAGCAAGAAGATGGCCAAGACCCAGGCGGCCCAGTGTGCTCTTCAGGCCCTCTTCAACATCAGGACGGCCCCTGAGGGGACGACAGGCCTCAAAGCCAGCAGGAAGAGCTGCCCTCATTTACCCCAGGTGAGTACAGACACCTCAGCGCCTGTCTTATGCTAAGCTTCTTTGGCAGCTACTTCACTTCCTACAGGGGCCTGTAATGACCAAAACAGCAGGCGTGCAGCGAAAAGCCAAACACCTTCTAACAAGTAATTAAGGAGGAAAGGAGATAAGAGCTTAAAAGAGTGGGGATGGAAGGAGAAATGGTGGCAGAGAGGATAAAGATCTATGTAAGCAAGCTGGCATGTGCCTCAAAAGATAGAGCATATATTATATTACAGATCACAATGCATGTGTGTGTAGCTTCCTTTTTTTCTTAGTGTGTTCTGCAACGCCCGGGTCTTGAATAAACATGATCTGTTTGTTGGTCTATTAAAATAGAAAGGCATGTAAATGAAGCTCATTATTGTCCTTGTGCCTCTGACACAAGAAACATCTGCATCGCCCCCCAAATGAGCTTTTCCCCTAGTTTTTATGTGTTTGTAGAGCTGTAATTGGGAGAGTTTTGTAATTTTGCAAGATCTCCTGTTTCCTCATGTGTGGCATCACAGTGTCTACAAACATTAATCCAATCTGTTGCCCAAAGGAGATAGAAAAGCAAAGAGCAAATCGTCAAACAAACCACCGAGCCCAATCCCATGCTCATTTACCCAAATATGTAAATAGCAATCAGAGCCAGGAAACTAGTTTTGAGAAACTTGATGAAATTGGAGAGCCTAAAGACATAGAGGCTGGATGTGCTGGCACTTGTTGACAGCCATTTCAAACTTAATTTCAGCTGAAGAAAAACTGCTGAGTAGATAGTCACACTGGTTTTAGATGTTTACTATTGTTTGCATAGAGTAGAACCTCAAATCCATGATTTACAGATCTCTGGCATGTTTCCTATTGTGTCCTAATAACAAAGAAATGTGTACAACCCCACATTCTCGAATGGTTAGTTGAAGCCGCACACATCCAAAGTGTGGTTTGTCTCTCCTTTAAACCTCGTGTCAACTCACACGCCATCATAGTGTGCTTCTGCGCATCCTGTAGGGTATGTGTCGTATTAACATTCCTCTCCAGCCTTGAAGAAATAAACTGGCGAGAATGTCCTTCCCCAGAGCGCGACATCAACCCAACAAACCTGCACGTTTGCCTCGGAGAAACTTTTTCGTTTTCTCCCTGCTGCCACGGTATCTAAAAGGATTTTAAGAGGATTTGCCTCACCCGTTTAGTTCCAGAAAGCACTCGCTTGTGGAATTTCTTGAAAGTCAGCCGTGCCGTCTGCCAGGCTGGAGAGGCGTTTTATTTTGTATTGGTAAAGGACAAAAGCACACAATATGCATGCATGTGGAAATACACATGTGGCCGGGCATGTGTTGGCGGGTACGACGGGTTACATGTCTGAACCATTGCGTAATGGGACTTTAAAAACCCTCAAGCTCAAAAGCACTCTTTCGATGTTTGCATGCGAGCCAATCTGCCTGCCAAGCACTGATTGCATGGGCAGTGGTTGACTACTGCAGATGTGAAGTGTAAATGTGGGGGTGGTTGCCAGCTGCAGCCTGTGGGTAATGCCAATGTTATGGTGGTATTCCAAACGATGTGTGCCGCCTTCTTCACCCTCTCTTCCCTCTGGCTGTACCTGTTGCAGAGAAAAGCTTTGTAGAGGAGATGTTAATGGCCCCACACGCTATATCGCATCAACCCCTCTCCTGATCCTTTCTTTGTGTCATTCTTTGACAAATTATTCATATTTCCTTTCTGTTTCGACCCTAGTACTACTTTCTTCTTTTGAAAGTAAGAAACCAGAGAAAAAAGCCTGAATATATTGATGGAGGGAAATAATAATAGGTAGTGGGAGCCAGGACTTTAATATGGAGGCATTGCTTTAACTCAACACAGTGGAATATAAGAATTAGGAGCAGCATTAGTTCTTCAAACTTTGAGTTGAACAACAAGGCTGGTAGCTCCAGAATTCATCTCCCAAATGAAATATTTAAACTCAGGGGAACTGCACGGTGCTGTATTCTGCCTCAAATACATACTAGGGAATAAGAAAGCAGCAGGGACAAGACAAGCATACTAGTGCGCATCCACACAGACTCCCTCCTGCAGTCATGTAGCCTCCACTTTCCTCCATCCCTCCTACACACATGTCTACGGGACACTTTTAACAATCATATCAGAAATGAGGCGTCGGGCCACAGTCTGCTTGACATCACATAGCTATTTATCCTCCAGCAAGGACTTTATTTATTTTATTCCTTCATTCAACCTTTTATTTATCCAGGGAAATCAAATGGGAAAGTATTCTGCAGAGATCTCTCGCCTTACGCTGACTTTACTTATTCATATCCATAGTGAGAGCTGTCTGTATGTTAAGGCTTCAAAGCTCTTTGGCTAAGAGTTCATGTCTAAACATAAACATAACAACTATAATAACACGGTAGTATCTAATAGCAGATATCATTTCATCATATGTTTGGGTAGTTAGTGACCAGGTTTACTGATATGTTTACTATCTGTAAAGATATTAATAATGCCATTCCTCGTAATGTCATTTTGGTGGTATTCCATTAACAACACATATTTGTTGTTGTATTTCTAGTAGGTAGGGTTGCTACCTCATATTATCATTTTACAATTGTATTTTTGTATTTATCTTAAAATTATTAGATGTCAAATAAAGTACAAATGTGATACATCTTAAAAAGTGAGACTGCTGCTTATCCTTCCGCAATTATATAATACTCCAACCCTTTTCTGACCTCCCATCATCTCCCAATGTGTTTGTATAGTCCCTGACATTACGGTTTAATCGGCCTCCAAACATAACTTTAAGAATTGATTATCAACCAGTCAGTAAGAAGCTGTTCTTTAATCGTACCGCCGCACTTTAGTTACCAGAAAACGTCTTTGCCCTATTAAAGCCAGCACAGTGAAGTGAGAAAGTGCCTAATCCTGACATCCATTTTACCAAGTGGAATGATTACACCGCTGTTCAGGCCTTGATTGGCCACTTAATCTCCCTGCGCCTCCACAATGCACTGCGTCGTTGCCAAGTCAACTGAGCCTGAGACTTGTGTGTGGCGGTGGGAAGGCTCAGAGTCAACATGTCCGCTCAGAAGGACAGTACTGAGGTCAGTGGTCAGGACACGCTCTGCCACCTCGGATTAACATCCATTTGAAAAGGGAAATGCATTTTGTGGCAGAACAGAAGGAACATGAGGGTTAATGGAGAAGAGAAAGCATGGAGAAGCCAGCGTGGGTATTAAAAACACTACTAAGTCTTTTCATTTCTCATCATTTCAGATGAGATCAAATACGACTCTAAATGGTCTTTTTCGTTTTTTGCGGTTCAAATTTGATTTAGTTATCTCCTAATGTGAACCATCGCAGATAGAGAGAGGGATACAGACTGGTCAAGAGCAGTAATTTCCCTGCCTCCGCCTCGGCAAATTGAATATGATTTCAGACACGTGAAGGTGACCCCTGTCAGCCGCTGAGCCCCTCGCAGATTGTTTTCTTTGTCTAATCTCTCCCACTTCTAATCTGTCTCAATATAAACAGCTGTGACAGGCTGATCATTAATTAATATTGCCACAACAAATTAGTGACAGCGATGGCCCATCCGAGCACCCTGTCTTAGATAGAAATACGGCAAGTCGGAGAGATAGGGAGAAAGAGAGATAGGGAGAGGTGTGAACAACACATTAGAGAGGAGTTGATTAACAGCTTCGGAGTCCTTGCAGATAGTGTTACAGGCATGTGGACAGTGACGGCAGATACACACTAAGTGACAGCCACCACAACAGACTGTACCCACAGGGTCAGCTGTGGCTGTCACTACAAAGTGGTGCAGTGCAAACAGGCGTAACATCTACATTCAACAGTTTCTACTAACGCAGCCAAACAAAACACTTCCTGTTAAATATTTCTAGATTGATGTTTCACATTGTTAAATGATTCTTCTGTCTTCAGTCTGAAGGGAAAACAAGTTACTAGTTAGTCAACATTTAAAATGTAATTGTAAATGGTCTGCAGAGGCTAAAATCCCCAAATGTCTCTCCCACACACTCCCCCGTGCCTGATATGCCTAAATTGGACTCCTTTGTTTACTTCTGTAACATAGTGACATCACTATGTAACGCTAGAATATAGATACAGTACCAATGTTTTTCATCTGGTTTTACTTGGACTATCTTGATAATGTAGTTGCAGCCCAGAACACAATTTCTAAATATTAATGTTACTTATGTCCCAAAATATGCAAATAATATCCTGTTTGTTATAAATTGGATTATATAAGTAAAACTGGCAGGAGTTGCTGTTATCTCGATATCTTGACCTTTGGTAAATGAGAGCGAGTAGGGAATTCCTTTTTGTGCATCCACAAAGTATCTCATTACAATGTGTCACTTAGAGCACAATAATAATGTGAGCAAAAAGCCACTGTTTGTGTCTGGACTGTCTGCCCTTTCAGCAGCCACTTACCTCATCATGTGGTATTTAAAGAAGAAGCAGCTTAGGAGAGTGGAGATTTGTGTGTGAAATTACTGAACAATAATGTTTCCCGGTCTGAATGGGAGCACCCTGTACATGGAAAGGTTAGAATCATCCTCCACTGTCTAATATGTATGCAAAATATGACCTATGAGACTGCAGGCTGTTGAGTCTAATGTACTGCGTCAGCATGCAGCTTTGAGGGAAAATCCCTTGGCATGGAGGAAATGAAATGGGGTTGGTCAGGTCATGTCACCTCCGATACACAGTGAACGCCTCTGTAATCTATTCCAAAGAAGCGTGGCGCTCCTTTCTGCACCCCTGCGCGCCCTACACCATCCTACAAAGTCTTCATCGTTTGTGACAGTCCTCAATTCCCCTCTTTTCTCCCTCCTCCTTTCCCCTCCATAGCCTCTAGCTGTGAGCCGGAGCACGGCTATAATCGTTTCTGAAGAACCTCTCACACTTCATTAAAAGCATAGTCAAGTTCATTACAATTTCATAGGCGTTCAGGTACCAAATGGCTTCCGATAAATCAAGACTATTGGTCCTGTGTGGCTGGCATGTGTAGGTTTATCTCCGGCTCTCAGGCAGGAGAGAGGGGAAGGGGAGGGGGAGGAGAGGAGAGGTCTGGATGTCTGGCCTTTAAATGACCTTCCAGCCTGGAGCAATGGACCGTGCTGTCATACACGCAGAATGGAGACGTGCACACGCCCAAATCAGCACGCATCACATCTGCGAGATCAGATTGTTCATGAAGCCATCGCGCTGACGTACAGTACGCACAGGAACAGATGGGGCACCAAAGTACTGTTGTAAAACTTAACACAACTGCCCCAACCGGCACACGATTTGCTTTTTTATCTACAGCTATTTTACATGAGTACTTGTCTTTAAAGTGCTCTGTATACTGTGCTCTTGTTAGGGATAAGAAAGCTGTCAAAGCAATATTTATTACTGGAATACAAGAACTGACATTTCACACACAAAGCAGGAAAAAAGGGATTAGGTGTAGTGGACAGTGTGGTAGAAATAAGCCGTAAATATGCCATCAACTGCATAATATTGATCATATCACAATCAGCTGAGACTTAGTCTGATATCTCATTCATCTCTCTTGGCATTCGGTCTCAGAGGACTGAAAGTCTTTCATATGCCTTTAAGGGGACCAAGAATCTTTTGAGGAATTTGCAAACTCAACTGGAGGAACCTGTGAGTAATTTAAGTTGTTGTATGATATTCGTAGTTACCCAAAAAAAAGTCCCCTCTCCAGGACTAGCATTTTTAGATACGCGAAATCCGAGCTGAATTTGTCAGGGCATAGACATCATGGTTGGCAACTTCAAGGAATAACCATTAAACACTCAGCTGTTCATGGAGTTTTAGGTTTCCCTTCTGCCTGTGCATTTATTTGTAGGTATTACATAAAAAAAGATAACAGTATATCCAAAGATAATAACTACTCTAATAAGTAGTTTTCTCGTGTGTAAAAGTAACGATTCAAGAGCAGTTGTTATAATTTTCAAATACGCCACAGATATTAGTTCCTTGTTCCATAGTTTCTGGAACTGTTGGGAATCTACTAAGAATCGTTTTTAAACATTAGCTATGCGGCATATAGTCATAAATAATCTTCATACATTTTACTTTTATTTGAATTATTATCTTCAGTACCTTTTATTGTGAGGGGAGTGGAGTGTTCTCTGAAGTGTCAGAGTGATTACTTTTAAAATATTATAGCAGATCGCCTTTGGATAATTAAAAGTTCATCTTGAATTGGAACTGGCCGAAAATATTGCATTGATATTTCAAGTCTTCCTTCATATTTTAGACATCTTAGCTGCTAAAAGTTCATTTCCACAACGGAATAGTTGGCCATGAAACCATATTATTTCCCCAAAACCAAATGCGGAAAATATCAGTCCTACACAGACATACACACATCCCTCGCCAGTGACTGTCCCCGTGCACACACTCACATGCCTGGCTGATCACATGGACCCTCAGGGCCGCCAAACCTCAGATGTTTCCCCGAGGGTCTCCTCCCCTCGCCTCCATAGCTGAGGCAACATGACATGTGTTGCTGATATGCTCCGGATGGAATCAGCCATGGTGTGTGTTTTTGTGCGGCTGTTATGCTAAAATATTCACCGTTGCATCAATTTTGGTAGTACGAGTTTGGACACATTGTACGTGATAGGATAATGGGCAGAACATCTCTACGCGGTTGACCAATCACAACAGAGTGGGCCAGCTAACCAATCAGAGCAGATTGGGCTCTGGTTTCAGACAGAGTGTGAAAAGAGGTGCTGCAGCACAGGCAGTATGAGAAACATAAAGAGCTTTTTTCTAAAGCATGGAAACATGACAGATTAGACTAGAGGCACAAAATACAAATATTGATCTAAAAAAGTAGCATTATAGGGCCCCTTTAATGCTAAGCTAAATGCTAGCCGCTAGTTGGAGCCTTATATTTTGCTTGAAGAGCAACTTGCAGGTTAGAGACCCCAGTGAATAAATGTGTAGGAAAATGATGTATACACTGGATTTTCAAAAAAAGACACATAAATCTAAACTACAGTGACATCTGGCGTCGTTTTTGTAAGACATTTTTACTTCCGCATAAAAAAAGACCAGCCGCGTGTGACGTCAAATGAGGGAGAGCGGCCGGTCTAACATATTAATAAACATGGTTCACAATGCTAGTTTTGACACAGAAGAGGTTAAAAATGTATATTCGTATACATTTGACGACCCACAACCTTATAATTATGAGCAGCTAACATCGGTCACATCACAACATTGTAAAGTTAGCTATCATATACCAGGCTATAACTAAAGTAGTATTGATAATATAGTAACGTTACTGGCAGGACTGTTGATACTGATCCATAACAAACCGCTCAAACCAACTACAAACTACTACTGCGGATTGGGCAGAGAAGGAGTCCGAGAAAGTAGCTCCCCCATGTGGAGTAATATGACGCGTTTGACGTATGACGTAAAAAAAAAAGCAGTTTTTAGTAGCAGAGCTCAAAACGGCTCTTTTCCCCTCTGAATTCCTGCCCTTCGGTCTCGTAAAACATATCAAATCCTGCATTATCTTTTTTAATTGTAATTGTCAGGCAAGGTTAAGCATAAATCTAGTAAAAAAAAAAAAAAAACCTGCAAGTTGCTCTTTAATAACATGAATATGTATCAGTCTTCTCATCTTACTCTTGACAAAAAAAATGTAGAATCCTTCCGAAAATGCTGAACGATTCTTAAAGGAATAAATCCTGAACCATTTTGCAACGCTGTATTCATCTTTGCATTATACTGCTGCTTTACTGTCTAAGTTGTATCCACATTGTTGCATTCCTGCATAGTGAAATCCATGAAAATGTCCCATATGACCATAATTAGTTGAATACTGGGAATACATGTAACAGTCGTACATTTTTGGCTCGACTAAATTACCCCGTGGATGAAAAAAAAAAAGGAAAAGCAAAACATCTGTTAACTCTGTCCTGCTCTCTGGGGCCGCACCACGCCTCCCTGGGGGGGGGACAAAACGGGAGAGACTGGAATATGGTGTATGTATGAGAGAGAGTGTGTGCGTAGGTGTGTGGTTGAGAAGGGGGGGGGGGGGGACAAGCTGGCAGGGGGAAGGATGAGAGGCAGGCTGGGGGGGAGCAAGGGAGGTGAGGATGGATGGAGTGCAGTGGGGGGAAAGAGAGGAAAACCTCAGCGGAACAAAAGACCTTCAGGATTAATTAGGCGTCAGATTGGTTGCAGGGCACAGCGGGGGGAGAGAGGGGGAGTTTAGCATTCTGGGAAGACCTCATGTCCACAGCCCTCATATTTCAACCTGCCTGCCCATGAGTATACAGCAGGCAGCTAGTTAAGGCCTGCGTTGTGCCTGGAACCACTGTCCGCTGGGTTATGGATGGAGCCCCTTCCTACGTCTTCATGTATTTTTATGTTACCCCACCGGGCAATGAGAGAAAACACAGAGGTCATATATTGAACGCATAATGTTTACATGATGGTTTCCCCCCCCCCCCCCCCGTGTTATTTTTCCTCACATATTTTGTAAATGTGATAAGGCGTGTGTGTATGAACCTGCAGGAAAATAGGTGCAATATTTCATAGTATTCACTCAGTTTGGCCGCATTTCTCCCTGCCCGAGTTCCCCTTGCCAAATGAAAGGAGTGTGAATGCACAAAATACATGCAGCTGAACCCTTACTGAACTTCTTACTTTCACTGACATTATCAGCTGAATAATTTTTTTTCCGCAGCAACAACTGCTTCCAGAACAGCTGAATTGCTGATTCGGGTCACCGGCGTCACCTCTTAATTTGAGAGGCGGCCCCTGAAGTCGCCTGTTAATACCGTCTCCGTTGTCATTGTCACAGAGGGATGTTTCTAAGGCGACCTTTTGATGGCACATCTTTCCCTCCGATACAGGAAGTGCTGAACTCTGCATACAGATGAAAGGCAGGGTGGCCATGAGTCATAATATCTTCACCCGACGGCGCGTCTCCGCGCAAAGCACTTAGCCGATCAAATAAGAGCCATTCTGGAGGCTGGAGCAAATCATGGCCTTAGCACATTTGTACCAATAAATCAAACCATCACAGAGGTTTCTCCTACACACAGCTTCAATATATCTCAGCATCGTGAACTTTAGAACAAAGTCTTCTGGGTAGATGTGCAGATTAGACATTCGATTGGCTTCACAGAGCGAGTGATAAAGCTTCAACAGATTGTATTATTTGGAAATTGGGAAAGAAAATTCCACGGCTCACAGCATGAATAGTTATCATATGCTTTAGTCAGAGGCTGAGCGGAGAAGATTTCAGTCCCTGTGACTTTTAAGCTTTTAGACTAAGAAAAGTTTGACCCAGTTCATTGTACTTATCCATCTGGTAAAAAGGTGATACATTACTAATAGCAAAGGTAGAGATGTCTTCAGGGTTGCATATAACTTTCACTGCTCGTGCAGAATGCACATGCTCTGCCTTTTAAAAAATGTCCACCATTGCGTTAGCACCTGGTTGTACTTCAGCAGGTACATAACAAATCCATTCCCCCCGCCCTGTTTCCTCCGTCTGCACCCTGGCTGGATTTCAAGGCCCGTGTTCCACTCTCCTGTGCACGATGATGAACTTGGTGTTCCTGCTGATGGAGAAATGAAACACCCCGGTTGTTGACAGGCACATATAGGTCGACAAGAAGTGTTTTATGCACATAAGACGGTGAACCAAAGTCCACTCAAAACAGGCCAGAATGTTACTTTAGAGGTTCACATGCAATATAGAGGTATGTACAACAGTATAGGATAGGAAAGGGAAATGGAAAAATATCCAAATTTAAATAAATACAGGGGGATAAAATGGAAGGGATATAACTATTGAAGTTGTAATTCTGAAAATGTCAGTTAAGATTGATTTGGCAACACCCATGGTTACTGTGGTAACAGCAAGTATAGTTTAAAACTACAATAGGCTATACATGTCAGAAGCGGCGCGTAACTAGTGTATCAGCTTACAGTGCAGCCAAAACATGTTTTAATAAAAAAGACACGAAAATCTGAATTATAGCTTTCCACCCAGCACCAGGGCGCAGTATTAAAAGTAGCTTAGCTTACTTACATTTAAATGTGACTACCCCTTCTTCTTCTATTGCTGTGTAATATTGTGTAATTGAATGCTATTAGTGGGATTTAGCAATGTTAGCGTTAGCAGTTGCTTATTAAAGCTCAGATACAACATAATATCAATGAGATGCAAACAGCATTACTGGATTTCACATGTCCTGTTTCTTGTTAAACTTGCGTACGTTGCTAGACAATCTGAATCCACTTCAAATGCAAAGATATTACAGAATTTATGTAACGTAATATTAAAGTGAATAAACCATTTACAAGCCTAAAATTAATATTGGAGATACCTGGTTTTAACAGATTAGATCTTCCTTTCATGCATTATTTGTTGAGGTTTAGTCTTCTGTGTAATTGTAACCACATACTGCTGCGTGAAATTTCAGCATTGAGCATTGTGACATGCTGCATTACCTCATGTCAGTTTTCTGAATCTCCAACGTTTCGGGCCATAATCAGGTGGCACTCATGGAGTTATGCATGAGCGAACGCACACATACCTATACAATATGCATGGGCTGTGCTGTCACCCATAGGCATGCACAACATTCTACCCTTTTCTCCTTTTGTCACTTTCTTCCACTTGCTTTCTCTTCGTTTCTACAACAACCCTAATGTCAAGCATCTTCCGCTCTGATAGAAAGACTTCTACAGCTTTGGCGTGTCTAGATGTGGCAGCTACTTCACACAAGAGCTGACATTCAGCGCTTTCTCTCAGTACTGTTATTAAAGCGCTTAATGGCGATGCGTCCACAGATTGTGGAGGTGGCGAGACGATGATCTCCCTTTGCACTCATTTGTGTCTTTGTTTTTCTGACATTATTCACCTCAATCTCCCACATAACAGAAGGGAAAAAACAGCTTGTTAAGTATACTGTACACCGCTTGGTAGCTTGACACGCATTTATTAAAGAAAGTGTCTGGCACATGAGACAGCAGCGAGCAGTGGTGTGTACTTTTCAAAAGGACTTTAAAGTACAAACTGAACGCACACACACACACACAGGTTCAGACCTTCAGTGTTCTTTGCCTTTCTTTTACGATATTGACTCTCCTTTCAGTCTATTGTCATGCCTCTCCTGCTCTCTCTGCTGGCCTGCTGCAGGAGCTTATGAAGTATGGGTGTGCACTTGAAAGGTTCCGCGGAAAGGAAAAGAAAAAGGGGACAAAAGAAACCATGTGCATTTGTTACAGTCTCTCTGGCGTTGTGCTAACTCTGCAAACGCCACGTGATGGATTTTTAGTAAATGTTAAGAGAGCAGGGGCCGCAGACTGATTTCTTTGGCATGCTCCAAAGCCTTTCTCACGCCATTATTTGCATTCATTTCATCCGCGGGCTGTGAAGTGCATATTATATTGTGCCCTGTGTGTGTGTGCACGGCGGTTGGCGGTGAGAGGGATCATGCTCTGTTTAAGCCTCTTCTGTCAGGGGATGTTTGCTAAAATCCACATTCATCAGTGCAGAAAAAAGCTGAGCTATTTTCACCAAAGGGCAAGTGTAAACGTATAGCGACTGTCAGATAAACACATCACTGTTTTGGGAGGAAGCCTCATATTGCCAGCTGAAAGAATTGAGTGAAATAAGTCATGTGATTTCGCATAACATTGATCATATAATCTCACACTGGCTCACAGCCAAGTTGGGCTACTGAATCTAGCTGTAAAATATAATGGAACACATTGGGTTTTTTTCGGAGCTGATGATAGCAGTAGCTCAGGAGTGTGCCATCTCACTTCATCAGTTTTTGCACACTGGGACAGAGTTGCACTCTGAATCTCGTTGTATTTTTTGTACAATGACAATAAAAGGCTTTAACGTTATCTCTGTTGAAAGTATCAATTTGGATATTGTGGAAAAAGGTACTGGGAAAAGAATAAGTTAATGAGATGAAGAGCACGCAAACATTTAAATGATCCCGGAAACAGGAAACCAGTTAATCTAAGCGATTAACACAATTTAAATCGAATAAAAAATTGATACTATCTCATATTTTATCACATTTTGTCTATATGCCTACAGGCTCGCACCAAAGGGCGTGATTAGATTAGATTAGGTTACCTGTCCAAACCGCTCCATTATTCTTACCATTTTCCCGCATGTCATTGGGGCGCCACAAACAAACACAACATTGGCATTTCCCATGATCCCTTGTTGACGGTTAGAAATTCAAAAAGAGCACCCAGGGCTATGAATCAAATGTCAGCCATGGCACTGTGGTGGAACCGTATCAATATCTGATGATGTATGGCTGGCTGTAGGGGCTTCTGGCCACAGCCACACCCACAGACATGGCACACAGTCCGCTCCACACTTAGTCACCAGCGGAGGGGAGGCCGCTGGATAAATGACCCCTTCAGAAGCAAATGGACTCACTGCAAAAACATCCAACTGAAAACGTCAAAAAGCTTCAGTACTTTATTATGAATTATTTCCCACTGTTATTCTTACTTTTAAACAAATATAGGGTAACATTTGCTCTGCATTGTGAATGTTTTAAAATATAGATTTTGGCATCGTTGGTGAAAGGTTTTATTTGCGTACAGTAGTGAGTTTTTCTGCATTGGTATTAGCAGCACATCATACCCTGGCCTTGACAGGACAATATGTTGCGGGCATGGAGACAGAAAAGCATCTGAAAGCACCAGTGTTTCCCCTCGTCTGCGTCTCTAATCTCTGCGCCGAGAGGGAAACGGTGCTTGGCAACAGACTTTCCCAGGCAGCGTTCAAGCGGTGTTTTTTTTTTTTTTAAGTCTCGCTGATTGCCAGGGTCGAGCCCGCCAAAAGGGCCATACCCGTATCTTCAAGGGCAGCAGAGATGGAGACGCGGCCGCCTATTCTGGGCGGAGGCCGACACAATCGTCCACCCTTTAGAGGCAGCCATCACATCACTCCAAAGGAGCCATTTGAATGGCACCGCTCTTTCATGGCATAAGAGGTGATGCTAGATCCTGCCGTCCTCCCAAATGTTTTAAAGCCTTCGCCGCAGTCTCTTCACGTGACGATTCGTTTGTGTTTTTTTTTTTATTATTATTTCTCTGGCTCTGCTCTGACCGGCGTTAACTCAGATTCCAGAAATAACTGATACTGTAGGTCTGTGAGTAAACACACATGAGACTTTTATTAAAAAGTCAGTGTCTATGTCAGTGTTATGATCGAAATGGATATCTGAGCACAGCTAGTGAATATTGTTTGTTATGATTATTTTATTCAACATGTATGACTTCAAAAACCCTGCTCGTGCTGTGTCCACTGGATATCAAACCTGTCTTAAGGAGCTGCTGCACATTTGTCTAAATACTGATTCATGAAAGGGAAACTGAATCAAAGTCCAATTCTCCACATATAAAGACATCCCCAGATATCCACTTCTGACAACTGGAGTCCAAAAATGTAAGCATCTTTAAAAAGGTCACGATATTCCAGTGCAAATAGAGAGGTATGCTTGCTATTAATTCATTTGGCTTCAGCAATAAAAGATTGTACAGTAATCAACCCAGAAGTGAGTCACAGAGCAAAAACCCCCAACTGTTGAGTATTGAGTGACAATTTGTTTGCAGTTTATTATGGCTTAGTGGGTAGCTTGTCCCTCTTTAAAGAAGTGGCTTACATAGCTCTTCAATATCATGACGAGGCTTAAATCCTTACTGATGTGCAGGAGTGTTGTACTTCCCTATGTGAGATTTGTTTAGAACATTTCTCCCCTAAACGATACTGCAGACCCCCACTCGCAACACAGGTTTCCCTCTCTATCACTGTACTCTCGCTCTCTTTGCAGAATCATGTGCAGATTAATGGGAGGTGTGTGAACAGCCCTCAGGGGCCTCTGGAGTGGCCTCTTCCACCTCCTCCTCCTCCTCCTCCTCCTCCTCCTCCTCCATCCTCCCTTAGTCAACTACGTACTGTAGATGATAGACTTGTTAAATCCTCATCTCTGACCCTCTCATTTTCTCCCGTGTCTCCATCCCTACTCTTTTTTTCAGCGCCTGGTTGTTCCCCCCCTCCCCCCCTCTCCCTCTCTCCGTCTCCCTCCTTCTCTCCATCTCTCTCGGGGGTAGGTCATGTTATCTTTTCTCAGGAGTCCCTCTACCGGCCCTTGGTGCATAATATATAAAGCCGCTGGTGTGTGTTTTACTCTGAGCCTGACATTAAGTCGTTTCAGGCGTATCGCTGCTTTTATCTCCACCATGGAGGTTAATCAGAGGGGATTTACACCCAAACCACTCAGATGCACTCCAATCACAGTCACCCTGAACCTTTCCTTTGTCCTCCTCTTGCTCTCTGTCATGTCCTGTGCCCTGTGCATATTTTGGAGACAGAATTAGGGATAGGATGTTTGTCACTTTAAATGTTGAACTGGTTAGCAGAGAGGACTCATCATAATAGCAACTTCTCTGTACAGCGTAGTATATCTAGAAGTATGACGCAGCCTTACAGTACGTTACATAAACACATCATATGATTGACACTGTGTAATTGTTGCTTAATGTAATCAAATTCAAACACTACAGGTTTTGAACAGAGTGTAACATTTCTTACAGAAGTATATAAAATTAAATATAAAAATAATTGTATTTGTTTTTAAAGCACTAAATGGGCTGGCTCCGGCATATATAGCAAAACTCCTCCATCGCTACACCCCAGCCAGAGCTTTAAGGTCTGCTGACCAGCTGTTGCTGATAGTGCCCAAGACCAGGCTCAAAACCCAGGTCACAGAGCCTTCGCAGCAGCTGGCCCTAGGCTCTGGAACACTCTGCCCCTCCATGTGAGGTCGGCCCAGACACTAGGTTTTTAAATCCTCACTAAAAATACACTTCTTCTCCCTGGCCTTCTAGTCAGAGCCGACTCCTGACTATTCCCTGTGTTTTTTATATTTCTGTTGTAAATGATTGTCTTTTATTGTGATTGTAGTAATGTGTTTTTATTACATGTACAGCACTGGCTCGATTAAAAATCACTTTTAAATGTGCTATATAAATTAAACTTGATTTGATTTGATAAAACACATTTTATTATCTTCAAGAATATGTTGGTACATTTTGACGATCATACTTATGTACTTTAAAAACATAAAATGCAGCAAGATCAGTGACGGCTAAGTGGAAAAACACGAGATGCACACCACATAGAGAACCATGCAGTGGGTTTGTTGAAGGGTATCTGGGGACCTGGCAAGCATGGTGTGCGGGTTACACACCAAACATGGAACCATGCATGGGCCAGGCCCTGATAGCTTCAATGTTGCCGTAACAGGCGGTGCTTGTTTGATCAGATGAAGAGAATTTAGACTGATAATGAGTTTTAGAGTCAGTCGCGCAGAACATCTGCGGTTGGTGGTTATGATTCAGTGGCTTCGGTTCGTTTTGGCTGGAACGTTGGGGTTTCATTTCTCAAATTAATGTTTGGATTTAGGCTTAAAAGCATTTGTGGCTTTCAGCAGATGTGACCAATCAGAGGACATATGGAGTTAGCTGTGACCAAAGTTTCGGTTACACCTTTTTGTTTTAGTTGTTAACTAATTTAACTAATGGTGATTAGAAACGGATGTTCTCATGTTCCTTTGTTTATGTGGTGGAACAACATGTCTCGTTGTTTTTTGGGGATTTTTTTGGGATTGCCAAAGTCAGTAAATTCATCCTCTGGGGACCATGAATGTCTGCAAAAGATTTAACAGCAATAAATCCAATAGTTGAGGAGATAGTTTAGTCTTGGGCAGACCTACTCTTGTTCTATATTGGAAGCTGCATGTGGTCTTAGTCGGTATTAAGATTGTACAGTTAGGAGGAACTGGGCCATGGGGATTGATTATGGCCCCAAGTAGAGAGTAGGAGAGAAATAATGATCCACTTCTATGTTTAGCATCATCACCGGGAAGTGTCCTTGGTTTTTGGTCGGGGCTATCATTCTTGTGGTAACTCTGATCCTTACCTCCTGCACCAGGCCCTGCCGTCTTGGTTTCAACCTTTTCCAGTCTAATGAGGAACTCCTGCTTGAGCTCTGCTTTGCTGTTGGAAACCTGTGGTGCAACGTCCCATATCAGCCACAACGGGGAAAGAAACTAGGAGGATCTGTGGCAAAGACAGATCAATTGCTCCCCCTCTCTTGCGCTCCTTTATCTGTCTTTGTTTCTTGCTCACTGACATGAAGCATGAGCTTTGAAAGGGAAAGACCTTTCCCTATGACGGTGGCGGCGGCACAGTGCTGCCCGGGTGCCTGATCTGACTGACAAGACCCCGCTGTTCAGGCAAAGCGTTTGACACACACAAGCACACACGGAGAGAAATCTGTTCGGCGGGCTGCAGGGCCATCTGGCCATCACACGGGAAAAGGTTGGATGCAGTTAGGCGAGGTGCTGGATTGTTTCACAGCACTCGTTCAACTTCTCTGGGTTTCACTTTGTCATCACACGACACAACGGCATCACTTCCTGTCAATAGAAAAGCGAGACAACAGAGCCACCTCTGAAAGAAGATACAAGTACAAGCATTGACACGTCTTGTTTATTTGTTCCTTTTGTGATGCCGATCTGGAGGACAGAGAGAGAAGAAGCTGAAGATTCATGAGTGAGAGTGATGCTACGTGTCGTATGGAGAACAAACAGAGGGAAATCTGTCTCGCCGCAAGGAGTCTGGCTTTTTGAGAGTCTAAAAAGCCCCCAGAGGCAACGCCTCCACTAAATGAATAGATATCCATTTTCAAAAGGCTCGTGCTTGGTGGCAGGCGGGGAAGGGTGGTGGTGGGGTACAGGGGGGGAGATATCCAGGCAGAGGGCAGACACTATTAAAACTCGGGAGAATGAATTGTTAAATACCTCTATAAAGGAATATAAGACACGGCCTGGTTTTTATGCTGCCTGGGATGCTCTGCAGGCGGGTGATAAGGCGGTGAGGGTGGTGGCATGTGTGTGTTTTCCTTATGGCGGGGTCAAATCAAGACCATATCCATCCCCATGCCACTCTAACATGAGCAGTGTTGTTCATAAACACATACATTAAACATGGCTGCCTCACATCACACTCCCATGCTTCACCAAATTAAACTGAAGCATATGGGGAGTGTTATGGAGGGCCCTAAAATGGAATCACGAATGAATCTCCAGTCATCGTTTCCCTTAGGGGCCTTAGTGCTAAACAATAAATTATACAATTGAGCCTTTCCTCACAACACACACACATACACACTCATACCATCACCACGACCAGCATGCACAGACTTCTAGGTCAGGCCACAGCAGAGAAAATGTCCCTGTTGACATTTTGCGTTTCTGGCACAATATTGACTTCAGAGGAAAGGCAGCAGGAGGATTGTTGGTGACATTCCACATTACCTTCGAGATAGATGCCGAACTGTTTACGTGCACAAACAGTTGGGGAGTAGGAGAGAGGGAAGGTGAGGGAGGGGTGGATCGAAAAAAACAGACAGATGAGCAAAATAGGCCAGGCATACATTTAGAAACCTCATCATGTTTGTTTGCACCCCCTCTGTAACATTGGCCAGCGCGGTCATAATCCCACCAAAATCACACTGGTTCCCCTTTTAATTCAAGCAAACAAAAGAAATGTACTCTGAGCCTATCAGGTGAAATATAAATCAATATTCCTTTATTGACTGTCAGTAAATCATGACTACATGTATTCGAAAAAAGTCCCTCGTTTTGACGAACCTTAGGCTTACCTCTCATAGCGTCTTATTCAGCCCCAGCAGGTAACTGGTTTTAGTAGTTTTTTTTTTTTAACTGTACTTTAATAAAGTCCAGAATATAACAGCAGTAAGAAGTAAGCTATTAAGTTGCTGATGTTGAAAATCATTTAGTAGCTTAGATACTTTCCTCTTTTTTCAGACAAAGAACATTGCGATAAAAGGAGTCAATATAGGACCTACATTCATCAGGTGGCAAGAAACATGACTCCAAATGCTGTACTAATGTCCTCAATTCCACTGTTAAGTAGCTTGTTCCACGGTCCTAATGGCAGGATTAAGGCTGTAATTCGACACTTTTATTCTCTTAACAGTGAAATGTAACTGTAAGGTGCCTTCAAAAGAAATGTTAAACATATTTTCCTCTGGGAAAATTGGGTAATGAACATTCTTTGCTGTCCATGTTTTTTTTTTTCTCCACCAGGAATTAAGTGGGAGGAGAATGATTGGTAGTTTGTTTGTGAAATGAGCTTCCCTCATCACAGGGCGCACATCCTGAGAGCACTCACTGACAAAGCTATACTTGGATTCAAAAATAGGTTTGAAAAGCAATATTCGTTTACCATTGGCTTCATTTGATTTGAACTTGTGTTGGTTGATTTTACACTCTTGTTTTTGATTTCGAATGGCCATCCTATCAGCCTAGGATCCATGAAAAGACAAAGAGTAAACGGGGCCATTTGGCAGTGGATCCGTTTCCATTTTCTTTCTTGCAACACCTCTTCTTTATTAAAGCTAATGTGTGTATTGCTGCAATAAATCTCATCCGTTGCGGCTGTAGTTAATGCTGCTGCTTGTTTTCTCCACCCTGAGCAGGCCCAGAGGAACTGCTTAGTAAATTGGTCAGAACTAATGCAGGAAGATGCACCAGGTGGGGTGAGCAACACAACAGCCTCCACGGCAGTTTCTGCTCCAACCAGTCCCTGTACTCCCAGGGGAGCCTCCATCAGTAACCTGAAACAGATTTAGTCAAACAAATTCCAAAATGTAGCTATATAGAGCAACGTTGATGCTCATCCATGAAGAAGCTTCCTCTCGCTGTGTGGCAGCCCGCCCTGATGTTCTGTCTGAGTGAGGAGCGAGATCCTTGGCCCCGTTTTTATGCCACATTAGGCCCACACTGAAGGTGGCACTCAACCCCCCCCCCCCCCCGATGAGGAAAGCAGTGTGTGTGTTAAGAGAAATGATAGGGGACAACATGAGGAATGACAGTACAAGCAGATCTACGTGTTTAGATTTAAGCTGATATAAACCAGGAAAGGAGTTATTTTGTGAAGAAGTGAACCACAGCTGGAAATCACAGACTATTTTATTTTGTGTCGGTTGATGATGTTGTTTCCCCACTCCCACACAGGATGAGGAAAGTATTAGCTTTGACTTAGTCCTGGCACATCACTGCCCTCTATCACATATCAGCATGAGAGAGGGGGGAAGGAAGCTAAGGGACGAATAAAAGGCGAGACCTGAAGAGTCATACTTTCAAAAAAGATGGGAAGAAAAGAAGAGGCATTGACAAAGAGAGATGAAAGGGAATAGAAGAGGGAGAACAAAAGGGGGAGGAAACGGGGTGGAGGCACATAAAGCTGGGCCGCATGCCAGGGTCTATTCCACCTTTGCTCTGCAGGCCTTTCTGAGCTGCCACCTTCTCTCACCTCTGTAATGTCATCAATGAAAAGGCCTTTAGGAGGGATGGAGGACTTGACTCGGGGTTCAGACTGTGACCGACGCTGCCAAGCCGAGCCGGAATCTGTTAGAATTAATTGGTTGTCCCTTTCAGGTACAGGGAACAAGGCGGGTGTTTTTTCACATTTGTGTAAGAGGTGTTTCGACATAACCAGCAAATTCCACATTCCGGGCTGATCAATACTTCAACTCAAGTGTGTTTTTTCTATCTTCATGGAAGGCTTATCGGGGAGGGATATTTAGGTCAAAAGGATATACAAATATATAATTCATTGATTTTGGCAGCAACGTTGGTGTTAGTGTCAAACTGTTCAATGACCCAACATGAAATAAATGTACAACATGGCTGCAACTAAGGATTATTTAAAAGGTATTAGTAATTATTTTGTATTTGTTTTACAATTAAATAAAAGCAAAAAGCATGGCAAATCAAATATTGTATACATATTTGCTAGATGAACAACTGAACCATTTCTAAAAATGTAGCAACAAAGACTAAAGTAACACATTTGGAACTGACTTTAAAAAAATCTTTGTTTATCCCTGTCTGGAATCTAGGACAAACCTTTTCGAAAAAGACTTCAAACTCTCCAAAAACATTGAAAAGAGTTGAAAAGAGTCAATATGCAGCAACCTTTTATCTTCTGAATCACCGTTGTGACAAGTTAGTTATAAAAAAGTATTTCAGATTAGGTCTTTAGAATAGCCTGTACTTCAACAATTGTATATTATACCTGACCTTTTGCAAAGGGTGAATACCTTGGTAATATATATTGACTTCTTAGAGTCCTTGGTCACACTGAATTTATGTAGAGAATTCAGCCGTTCTGGTTATTCATTCCTGTCACCGCAACATGAGCTGCTCTGACTAAGGGCTTGACAAACAGGGTCTTTGACTGGATTGATTATTCAAGCATTAAGTAAACAACAACAACTTTCCTTTCTTCCTGTCGCTCTTGCCTGTTGTTAAAGGGACGTACACTCATCTCAGAAGCGACCTGTCATGCGACCGTTATAGAGCTTGATGAGAGGTCATGATAACTCTTGAATCGAAGAGCCAAAAAGTTATCCACTCTTGACTTTTCTTCCATTTCTTTTCTGTTCTATCCCCCCCGAAAAGCTTCAGGCTGGCATCATCAGAGCAGCAATATGTGCGTACATACAGTACACATGGACACAAACACCACAAGCTGTGAGCTCTTGTACCATCAGTTCTCACTGTGAGTATTTCACAGCCCTGACGAGGGCCATAATGAGCAATATGCTCACTAATTCAGTCACCCCTACAGATTTTCCTCCTTAATCTCTCTCCTTCTCGCTTACTCTCTGCGTTCGTCACCGTGGCATCTGTTGATGTCCTTTTAGCTACTGGGGCTTCAATCTGTCCAAAAAGGCCCACGATGCTGCCACTTTGTTGCTACCGTTAGCGTGAAGGCCGATCTGAAGCTAAGCCCTTAACTACCACTGGAAGAAAACACATTAACAGTCAGGGGAAGTGGTTGATGTGATCAATATGTCTTCGAGTATTGTTGGTTTAGTGGGACAGATGTGGTGAAGAAAACAAGAAATCCAAATCAGTTAGCATTTTATATTGTGTCACATTTGGTCAACTTGGTATTCAATCCTACAGGTTGTTGCTTTGCACAAATAGACTTAAAGCACATATGTTGTTAATTCCTTTGACCTAATGTATAATTGCTATACACATAAAACTGACTTGAACTGAACATAAAAGATGGCAGAGCTGTGTTGGCAAGTATATGGCTGTGCAATAAGAAACCAGGGTGTTTACTTCCTCTCTACGAAATGAGAAGTCTCCCAATGGCAGACATTGTGATTAAAATCACTGCACAGTCAAAGGATTACATAACTTCCTCACCTCAAATAGTTCCTACACTAATATTGGCTCAATTGTATGTTATTTTTCATATGTGTAATATGTGTGTGTTTTTGTTGGCATTTGGCCAGCTGCCATGACTATAACCTTAATCTCTTTTTTCTGTTGGTGATGCTACTGTTTTTTATCATCTTTATTCACTAAGTTACGCATACACATGTTGACAATTTGGACAATTTAACAAAAACAAAGGCAGAGACAGCTTTTTGAAAATAAAAAAGTGTCAAAATATATTAAAAAAATACTGTAAAGAGGAAGGAAAGGCCAAAAGAAAGAGGGAGAGAAGAAATTAAAAATAAATGGGCTGAGAGGGAGATCTGTTTGGATGAGGATTTATTTCAGGAGAGCCTTGCAGGATATGGTTGGCTTTGTAGCAATCGTTCTTTCTTCTCATACTTACACACCTACACACTCCCTAATGCACATGCATGTTAACCCAGCTACATGCAGCAGGAATGATCCTATAACTGTTGAACATATTCGTTTTTGTTATTTGTTTGTTAAACTCAAATAGTTTTAAAGTATGGTAGTGTTCGAAACATCACCATGATAATGTACAGAACATAAATAATGAATTTAACATGAATCTGCATGTATTCATAGCGAACAGGTAAGTCAACCTGCGTGCCAATTCTTTTTTTTAAAACACTGCATTAACAGATAAGGGAAGTGGAATATTCTATAGTAAACCTGTGAAGTCAGCCTCCATACAGTGTGTCGAGTAAACATTAAGAGGGCCTTTGTGTTTTTCAGGACTTTGCCGATTCAATATTCCACTTGGTGAGGGAGAAGTACCGGTCCCTGGTGGGCGGCTGCAGTCCTGCGCACGCTCGCCACAAATCCCTGGCAGGCATCGTAATGACCCGAGGTATGGCAAATTTCATTGACTTTTATATATCACTTTGAATTATTGAAGTGTTGCAATATAAGCAGAGCGAATGAGGGAGGTAAAAAGATAGAAAGAGATGACTAGAAATGGGAAATCAGGATTGAGAGAGAAATGATAAACTGAGGAAGGGCCACTCCATGCTGTACCTTGCGCTCGTGCTGGAGAATATACCCTCCTGATGAATTATTGACTATTCAGAGTCTCTGAGGAGAATGAGACATGGTGGTGAGTGTCAGTCATCCCCACTGCATGCTGGACTCGCTGTGCTCAGGCACATTTGACAAGGCTTCCAGAAGCCACAGTGGAAACCTTAACTAGAACATTTTAAAACTTAATCTGAAACCCGACCGAGTGACACGCTGAAGGAACAGTGAAGAGGGGGAAGCTGTTCACCTGCAGCATGACACTATGAGTTATGACTATGCATTTATCTTTCATGTGTGGTGTTTGTCGCACATTACATCATTCACAAATGCACATATCAACACACGCAGAGCCAAGCAGACTAGAAGCATTAAACCCAGGAAGGACTGCCATGAAATGTTTATGAAACAAACTTTCATGTTTTTCTCAATCTTGTGAAACACAGCTGAACAGTTGAAGTTAACATTTTTTTGCAGAGCCCTTGTTGGCTGTAGAAAACTGGAGCTACTAGCCCTGGAAAAAAGTAAAATCTTGCCGATGTATGTACCATGTGTTCACCCTGCAGAATTGCTTATAAATGAGCACATTTTGAAGAAGAAGAAGAAGATAGTCTCCACTCATTGAAATCTAATCAATTATAATATCATAATAACATAAATACAATTCCTAATGCATACAAAACAATCTCTGAAGTATGCTAGCTACCAAACCAACAGCAGAAATATATGCTTACCCTTCCCAACATTTGGCATATTCCAAAATGCATGTGGAAAATAATGCATGTATCTGCCCGGTGGTTCGGATACGAACCAACCTGCACTGAGTTATTCCTCAGACTATGCTGCACCATTCCACAAGTTTGATGAAAATGTGGATAGTAATTTTAACATAACCCTGCTGACAAACAGAAAAAGACAAACAAACAAAACTAAAAACATAACCATCTTGTTGTTTGTCAAATCACCTTAACCCTGAGAAATGTGGGAACACATAACAAACTCAAGTACACATGGGAAGCAGCCAGGTTAGACAGAAAACAGATATATTGTGATTTTGCAAAATGTGGGTCATTTTTGTAGGCTTTAATATAGCACTGACCATACTAGGGGTGCACAATCTCAATATTAGGTAAGGGCAGAATACATTCAAATATAATTCTGAACAAACTTTTGTTTTCCTGTACAGCAGGGGTGTCAAACTAAATTTCATCTCGGGCCACATTACCATCATGGTTGCACTCAAAGGGCCGGTTTTATATACATACAAAAAATACATATATAAATATTTAATATATTTAAAAGAATGTATTATTACATTATTGCCGTCTGCATTGGATTACTATCGGATAGGGTAATAACTTAATAAGTCTCTTCAGTGAGAATGTCACAAAATGATTTAAAAAGAAAAGCCAAATTCTGGAAAAAAAGTCAAAATAAAATAAGTGACATTTTGAAAAAAAAGTCAGATTCTGAGAAGAAAAGTCAAATTTGATCTGCATTGTGGGACATGTAGTTTATGGGCAACGTGCTTCTGTAAAGTAGCATGTAACCGTATACTAAACATATTATATTCTTTGCAGGCTCTTGTGGGGCCACATTAAATGAAGTCACGGGCCGGATTTGGCCCCCGGGCCTTGAGTTTGACGCCCCTGCTGTAGAGTATTACAGTATACTACGGTCTAAAAAGAACATCCTCTTAAAAAAAGTCCCACATAATTTATTATGATAATGTGAATTATCATATTTGCAATATTAGTCAAAATAAATGCATTTATTCCTGTTTTTTCCAAATGCTGCAGCCCTAGAGCACACCCACCCACACAAATGCCAACAGGTCTGCACATGTGGAGTCCTACCACACACACACACACACACACACACACACACACACACACACACACACACACACACACACACACACACACACACACACACACACACACACACACACACACACACACACACACACACACACACACACACACACACACACACACACACACACACACACACACAGAGAGGAGTGTTATCTCCCTGTGAGGCTGCAGGCTTTGGGTGGGGGGGGATAGCTGAGGTCAGTGAGGAGGCATTGGTATCTCTGCTGTCTTTGGAGTGCTGCAGCTCATCAGTTTAGACTTCAGTGAGACCGGCGCTCGTCCTGACCTAATCCAATCCCTCTCCTCTGCCTCCCAGTAATTGCTTCTGTTTGTTTATTAATAGCACACGTTATCTTCAGTGATCCAGACGTAGCGCTGCCAAGTATTCGCAGCGAGGCGGCAGCGGTGTGGTGGCCAGCGTCCGCGCAGTCAGACACCCAACTTGACAGGAACACTGGGAAGTCCTGTTCCCTCTCCCTCCCTGTGTCTCAGACCTCTGCTTCTGCCTGAAGAATATTAATCAGGGTCTGTCTTTGAACTGGAGACAGACTGCGATCCCCCCTCTCCACCCTTTGCTGGAGTCCCACCGAGACAGTTGAGCCCAAACCTGAGTGAGATTAGCCTCGCCACCAGGCTGAGAGTTGCAACATGACCGCCAAAGTAAACCGCCAGCACACATTGTCAAATAGTGTGGAAAATCTCATCTGAATCGATCGGAGACAGCAGTGGATGTGAGGAGATGGTAAACAGGGTTCAGATTTGCTCAAAGACATGAAAAATCAGGAAGGTCCACATGGAAAAAAACACCCCCCCCCATTACTCCTTTTTACTTGTTTGTAGGATGAGATAAGAGGAAGTTCTTCTGAGGCTTTTTTATTCAGCAGGGTGATGAGACTCCAAGTGGGGAAAATACGACAGGGACTCAAAGAAAGAGATGAGAGCAAAGGGTTTCAAACAAGTTGATTACAAATGACGCTTAAGCTACGCTTCTTAGCCTGCATATCCATTTTCAAACAGGGATTTTTCTCCACTCTTTATCTGGATTTCCGGCTGCCGCAAATTTGAACGTTCAATAATCGCATCCAGCTACAAAACAGCTTGCTAAGAAGCAACAAAAAAAAAAACGGCTGATATGTGTAGAGAGAGATTTGAGAGCTTCAGCAGCTTTCCACAAAGCCACCCTTATGTGTGCAGAACAGTTGCTTGTTAAAGCTAATAAACATTCAACAGGGTGCCGTCTCTTCTCTTGCCAGGTTTTTTTTGTTTGTACCATCTTACTATCTACTGTTATTCAAACAACAAACTTTGGTTGACACTGACCGTAATCGTCTCCCATCTAGTGATGAGAGAACAAAATAAAGACAGGATTTATTAAGCTTGATCTAAATGACATTCAGAATTGAAACTGAAAGCTGACCTTGGAAGCTCATCTTGACTCAGGTTAAATGGTTTTAATGAGCTTTATGGTGTTCAGAGATAATTGGTAGCTAATAGGGAAACGTTTCCCTTGTTTTATAAACACAGAGAATAAAGGGATTCACATAGCAGCTTTGCAGTCTCTGCCCGTTTCAGTTGCCTTATTAATTAAAAAATCACTGTAAAGTTCATGGTCATGTCATTCATAGGAATTTTTCCGTCTGAGTACACTAGTTTCTCCTAACAATGGCTGCCAGTAAATCATTTTTAACAATTTTTCCTTGATTAGTATTAATTACTTATTGACACCTACAAGTATTATGGATTTAAAACTAGGAAGAAATAAGTGTTAAAATGTTAAGAGGGACACATTATAAGGGATTTCTTATTAACCTCAAGCATATATAAAACCAGGAGTACAAATATCTTTAGTAGACAAAAATGACTCACTACAGTAAGAGAACTGGTGTGCAGAAACAAGTGGTTTTCAAATGAATGCGACCAAAAACAGTAAAGTACATTACTTAGCATAAGAAATGTAGTACATCAAAATACTCATTTAAAGTACAAGTACCTGAGTACTAGAACTTGAGTAGTTGTACTTAGTTTCTTCCCACGAGACCTGTTCCAGTGGCACTACATTTTGCTGCCCACTGATACTAAATAGTTGGATCACACTCAGGAGGACTACTACTGTGGAAGACTTTCTACATTATTATTTTTGGGATTCCTGTCTATTTGTAGTTAAAGCCAAGTGTGGATAATTGATGTCCTTAGCATTAATACTGTTCATGTCAAATTAAAGGGTCCATCGGCCATTTCTATATGTGAAGTAAAACGTAATAATTAACATACTATTCAGGCTGTGAAAAGTGTTATAATTATTGCTTTGATTATAGAATTCTGGAGCTTTCAAGCTTTCCAAAGTTTGAAATAAAGCAGTCTGGTGGTGAGAGGCCTATTGCCAACATGCAGTCAGAGCATGGGGAGAACCAGTGTAGTGTGGGGGGATGAATGCAACATTAAGCAGAAACACAGAAGTGATACTGAACCCAAAGACGGTTCAACTCAAGTGAGAAAATAAAAAGTGGTTCAGCAAAAATATTTCCAGTTTTACCGTTGTCTTAAAAAAACCTGAGACAGTGATGTGGTGCTGTGTTAAAGAAGACTTTAGGCTCTGTTTCCCTGACTCACTGGCCCATGGCACAGGGGCCAATCAATAACCTTTAGAGCAGGCGTGCAGGGCAACGTTTTTTGACATAGTTGGAAGCAGGGGAAAAACACACACCAATAAAATAACCTCCCTTCCCTTTTTTAAAGCTGTACGTCTTTACAAAAGCACTCGTTAAACTATCCAACTAAGCCTAAAAAGTGTCTTGAATATCATTGTATTTTTGCATGTCAGTCTGAATATGGGTGCATTTTACTCTCACTCTTTTATTACACTCTTCCTACCTCACTTTCCCACTATGTGCACGAGCAGTCATCAAAATACAGTGTAGATAAATACCTGTGCCTCTGTTACATTTGCTGTCACAAGGTGTGTTTACCTCCTCGGTTGCCATAGTGAGGCAGTGTGTGCTTTGTCTTCCTGTGTAAGGCCCTTGACCGTGCTGAGCACAGAACAGTATAGTGCAGTTGCCATAGTGAGTAGTTTCAGTCTGTGATGAACATGCTTTTTGACAGTGCTGTTATCCTGGGGTGTGACATCTTTGAATCACCAGTAACAGATGTATATGTGTGTGAAGAGTGCCTCAGGCCTTTGACTCCACTCTACCTTGTTCCTTTTGACCCTCTCTTTTTGTATTTCTGTGATGCAGCTGATTATTCCTGGTTTAAAAACAGCACACTGCCTGTGGGGCTCTCTATACCCCTCTCTTCCTCTCTCTCTCATTCATCTATCCTCCTCCTCTCCTCACTCCCGCAAAATGAAGGCAACCTCGGTGCCAATTTCATGGCAGGGTAGTGAGCAGCGCAGCAGAAATTATCCACTGCAAAATTGATCTAAACAATCGAGAAGTGGAACGGCAAGGAAAAGCAAGAGAATGAAATTGTTTGAGTCTGTTACCTTTTTAGAACTGGCTGAATTGGGGCACAGTGCTGATAGGGAATGCCAATAGTAGTTTTCTAGCGCAGTACAGTATGTGTAACCTTAATTTACTATTCCACCATGAGTGATAGTTCAACGAAAGGTACTAAAATATGTTTTAAGTGATAATACAAATGATCATCTCACAAGAGGAATAGTCAGCATGAACTGTTATTATTAACAAGACTATACTCACTGTCAGTTTTTTCTTTTAGTTATGTTAATAATTTTATATATTAAAAAAATATATATATAATACCTCATTCACACCAACGGTGTTTCAGGGCCGGTTCGGAGCTGGAGCTTGAAAAGCACCGGGTTTTCCTGTTCACACCGCAGCGGAGCAGTCTCTTAGCTCCGGAATCTGGTTCGTTTCAAGCACCAAAAAATTGTTCGGCCAGAGCAAAAGCACCGCATACGTAACGCTTACGTCGAGGCGGGGGCAGAGGCGGGATCAACTCCTGGGGCCGTATTCACAAAGGATCTTAGGGCTAAAAGTAGCTCCTAACTGGCGAATTTAGGAGAAACTCCTAAACATAATGGGCGTGTCAGTCTTAAATTTAGGACTCCTAATTTTATCCACTAAGAGCAATTCACAAAGTATTTTAGGCCTAAAAGTAGCACCTAAGTTTAGGAGAGCTTAAAAGTCCTCGAGAGGACTCCTAACTCAGTAAGACCTATTCACAAAGAATCTGAAAATGGCTGCGAGACGAAATGTTTTGGAGACAATGGAAGACTGTGAATTGATCAAGAGATATAGGCTAAATCGTGAGGGTATCACACTTGTTGTGGAATTAGTGCGGGATGCAATAACATCCCCGACTAACAGGAATAACCCGATTAGTCCGGAAATAAAATGTTTGGCAACACTACGATATTTAGCAACAGGGAAAATGCAACTTTGCAATGCCGACGATTTAGGAATATCCCAACCATCAGTCAGCCGTGCCATAAACCAAACCATCAACGCGCTCTCTAGGCCAAATATCATCCAACAGTTTATCCGGTTTCCTTTGGACAATCAACAACTACACAGGTTCAAAGCCAACTTCATGGCAATTGCAGGTATGCCCGGTGCGGTCGGTGCTATTGACGGGACGCACATACAAATAATTGCGCCATCAAAAGATGAGGACGTGTTCGTCAATAGAAAGAAAGTACATTCCATCAACACGCAGATTGTTTTAGTTCATCATGATAGGGGGGCTTTAACGGCGGTATGGGCTGTTATTGAAAGTGTTTAAGTGCTGGAAATATGCTCATTGGATAATAGTTTGCAGGGTGCTTTTAATTGCCTCCTTGATTTAATGCAATTTACGTATTTGTATTGTTTGCTCTCTCTCTTTAACGTGCATATACAACGTCATTATCGTGGTCTGCACAAACTTGTCATCATGCGTGTATTCTGCTAACTGCACTGTCCATAACTATTTGATAGGAATACATTTCTAGCCTAGGCTATTTCCTTGTTTTAGTGGGCTCGTTTGTGGGATGTTGCGGATGAGTTTCACCGAGACCGCCTGCTCTGAACAACCAATCACCGTACTGACCGCTTCTAAACTCATGCACGAGAATCAACGTAATCCATAGCAACGGCGCGTCACTCTTAGTTCACTCTTAGTGATTTATCCTTAGTATGAGTAGGTCTCAGCGGCTTTGTGAATAACTTTTAAGAAAAAACTCCGACGTAAAATGTTTTAGCGCGAGTTAGGAGCACTCCTAGCGGTAAGATAAAATGCTTTGTGAATACGGCCCCTGAACAAAAACAAAAAGCCGGCGTTTTATCCAGTTTGTACACAACGATGGAGAAACTTAACAAGCAGCAGTGGTCCACTGAAGAGACCAGCTACCTACTGGGAATCTGGTCTTCAGAAGAGGTACAGAGGAAGCTGGAGCACAATCGGCCATTGTTGCTGTTGTCTGTGTCAGCTGTGAGGGGTTTCCGTGCGGTTTGGCTTCATGAAGCAGGCACGCAAACGGTTACGTCATGACGCAAACGATGACGCAATGACGCAGCACCATTCGGACTCTGAGCAGTGTGAAAAGAGCCGGAGCTAAACCGAAGAACCGGTTCTGAACCTGAAAGCACGGAGCACGGAGCTTGAACCGGAGTTGCGTTGGTGTGAATGAGGTATAAGTCAAGAAAGCAAAGCTATTAATATCACTCAACATTCCCACTGCTAGTCTTTTATATGGTATATCCTTTCTCCTCAAAGTGATGGATAAAGTATTATGTTCACAAACCAACTTCAAATATAATAATATATTTTAAAGCTGCAATAATCAATATTTTATTCCCAACAATGGAATGTGAAAGATGTCATTGGCAGTGATGACCCTAGAGATAACCATCACCCTTTTCTTTAGCTCGAAAGAGCAAGACAATACCTACTAGTTCGAGTAAATATTGGCCTTACATTCACCGGGCGTCAAAGAAATATCCAAAATTCCAAATGTCCCATTGATAAAAAACTGAAAAACAATACAAGACAAATATGATATGAACATTTCCGCTGTAGTTTTTAGAGTTAAAGTTGAACTTGTTCCTCCCTACCTTAGACTACCTTTTTATTCTTCTCCTCTTTTTCCCTCAACTGCCCACACACACACACACACCGCACTTCCCCCTCCCATAACTTTCTCCTCCCTTCCCTCCTTCCCATTCCTCATCAGTGGAGGTATCAGGACTCTAACCGCCGCAGTGCCATCTGGGCCGAGGCTGATAAAAGCTCATGTGCCCGTCCGGCCATGCCTGCAGGTCTGCCAGAAGCCAGCCAAGCCTGACTTTCAGAGGCGATGAGAGAGATTTGTGGCAGCCAAGGAAGGAATGGCATGCCGTTAACGTGCTGATCCAGCCTCCCCCCCCACCCACCTTCACCACCTCTGTCTATCTGTCAGTCAGTGGGACTCTCACATGGCCTTGCACTGAGAAAAGTATATTTTTCTCAAGGGAAAACCAACATGAGACAGGATGGCTTTGTTATCTGCGATCTCTCTCATAGCATTTACTTCATGTCTCGCATTGAGAATATTGCTACAGTGACCTCTTTAGAAGCTTTTATCAGGCTGTCCAGAAATAATTGAATGAGACCGTAGACTGAATATAAGAGGTGGACGTTTTGTTGTTTTTACATGACTGAAATGCCACAATTTCCTTGCAAGGGTTAAAGATGTAAGACAAAAACAACCTTAAGCATACCCCAATTAATCTTCTATTGTACCGCAAATAGGAACATCATTTACAAAATGAACATCACGGTGTATTGAAGAAAACTTTTAGGGCATCAATTCCGAAGGGTCCATGCTATTTAAAGAAAATATGTATCCTGCAATAAGTCCTCCAGGGTGACCATCTGCCTCCAGGGCTACAGCAGGTCTGATGGCCTCCTTTGATTTGTTTCTTTGCTGTGTTTTCTAGGCCTATGTCAATATTTAGCTCTTTTCAGCACAGTCAGAAGGGTCTTCTGACTTTCCTGGATTTAGACTGGGCCCGCTCGATTGTACAGCTGAATGTGAAGAGGTGAACTTTATGACCAAGAAGGCGGGGTGCCAGCCCAGTTTATAGGCGGAGGGTCTCTTCCCTCCCTCGCTTTGTGGATCCAGCTAATCCTGGCTGGTGCTGTGTGATAGGAGCTTCTGAAGAGATGCTGACTCAGAGATATGTGGTTATGAAAATAACCCCAAATTGTCGTGTGGAATGACCTTTTACCCCGTTCTCCTCTTTTTGATATTTATTATTTCACTATGTGAGCAAATGGAACAGTTTGGCTGTGTATGACCAACTTCAGTCTGCCATCCACACTTTGAGGCTAATAGATGCATTTTGTTGGGTTTCATTTTCATTTCACTTTTATAATATCCTGTATTTTATTTTACGCTCCTTCACTTGAAATGACTTGACGTTTTTTTGCACAATTATAACAAATATATATTCAATTATTCCATATGCCAAGCCGACAATGTCTAAAAGTGTTTGAACAGGTGCAGAGTGTGAAAGAACATTGAGCCTGACCCTACCGATGGAAAATGAATCACTTACCCAGACTTCATTCCTTAGTCTGGAAAAGGAAGGAGGGCTTCTTTCAAACTCTTGGACTAATGTAGCAAAATAGGGTGAAAACCGAAAACATGTCTGATATTGTTCGACAGGTCTGGACCTGAGGCACGCCCAGGTGGTGGCGTTATCCACGGGCACCAAGTGTATCAACGGGGAATATCTGAGCGACCAGGGACAGGTGGTCAACGACTGTCACGCTGAGGTCACGGCCCGCAGAGCCCTGCTACGCTTCCTCTACTCTCAACTTGAACTCTTTTTAAGGTAACACATTTATCTCTGCTCTATCTTAAATACAAATGGACATTATCAGAGAGGTGTACTAACATTTCGGCAACTTGAAAAAACCTGGAGCATTCCTTATCTCCTGAAATGGTGCGCTCTGTAATTGGTCGATAAAAAGTATTGAAAGCTGGTTTATAATTGGAGGATCAGTTGCCCTCATATCATTCTATTGTGTTTTAGTTACTCTTCAACAGAATCAATGACGTCGTCAATAAGAAGGAATTACTAAATGGGATCTTAGTTGGACTTCAAAGTGGTAAAATGTGAGTTAATTTTAGAAAACTTTAGATAGATATTAAAAGATTTACTGCACTTTACCTTTCTCCTAGTCATAATGTTAACATCAGTACCCCGTGATTGCTGACTAATGACTTTGGTGGTTGCCAAAAGTTGCATGATCTCAAGTATATACTAAAATACTGGAATTTGCAATATCACCTGTGACTTAGAACCTAGGGGAAACAAATCTTAATAATGCATTTGATTTGCCCCTTTTAGTCTTGCATTCAAATACAGTTTATTGTAGAAGTGTACTCTTACTATCACTAATGCAAAGGTATAACTTCCTTAACTTGAGTACATGTACTTTGTTCTAGTCCACCAGATAATGCATATGTACTTCTGTCAGTAAGTAAGACTGTTGCCGACGTCATGTGTAAGCTTCATACATTTTAGTTTCTAAGGTGCCTCCAACTACTTTAACATGCATTACATGATGCACTACAGTGTACTTAATAGCATTACATATGTTGTGACCTCCCACTGCAGTGCCAAAGAATGCCCTCTCCTCTATAATAAGCTCCATGGAAACAGCATTGCTTTGTACACCAGAGACTTTTCGATAATCAACGAGCCATATGTGTGCTGTTCCCTCTAGCTAACCAAACAAACAACTCACACTTAAGTGGTTCACCTCATGATCTCAATGGATTTGTTTTTACCACTTTTTTAACACTGTGCCTTCTTATATTGTACCTTTGTACACGACCCGCATGCTTTTGTGCACAAAAACTCACAAAAACCAGCATCAAGAAACAGTCTCCATTAGTTTCCCCTCCAGTCTGTAAGCATATATTATGCTTTTGAGCTCCCAGAGGAACTCTATTGCAAGGCTGATACATCAGATTAGTGGCTAGAAGTCTAGATCGTTGAATGTCATATTTGCATACACAGCACTGACTTTTTGTCTTGGCACAATGCTGGATGGCAGGTATGGAGACTTTGCAGCTGAGTAAAATGGCTAATGGGGAAGATAACTCATAATGAAATGACCAAACAAATGCCAGAAGTGCCATATTTACACTCCGTGAAAGGACATCGGAGACAGAGGAGAGGTTATATAAAGAGTGCAGCCGTGCTTTGCATTGTGATGCATAGTTTAAATATACTATGTGTACAATACGTACCTGGTGTGTGAGTGATGAAAGCCTTATCTCCGCTCACAGCAGAAACAATGACCCAGTTTTTGTATAAGTCACCTAGTTGTCCATACTGCAAGTATTCAACTTATTAATAATGTATGGACACTATTTTCTTCAGATTTATCTTAAAGAGTTACCCTAATTATTTGATCAATAACCCATCTGACTGTACCACCACCATATGCCTCACTTTTCTTAAGACAATACCCTTAACTTGTATTATTTCCAATGGCCAGCAGGGGGCGACTCCATTGGTCAGATTGTATGTAAGTCTATGAGAAAATGACCTACTATTCACTTGATTTATCACTTCTGTAAACATTTTCCTGAAGAGTTTATGCTCTCAAAAGCTGGTTTCAAGTATACTTCATTACAGCATGATTTTTTACTTTATAAAATATAGTCCCATTTGCAGTAAAATAGACGATAAAGCAGGGTATGCATTACAGCAGGGGATACTTGTTACACTCCAAACCGGTAGCAATGAGCTATGAAACTGTTAACAGTTATTTATACTGCCGGTGAAACCACTTAACATATTTCAAATTTTCTTACAAGTTTGTTTTACATTTGTACTCATCTATTGACCCCAGGTTTGACTGACTGTCCCTCTTTGCCCTGAGACATTTGGACAGCCTGAGTAATGTTGAGGAGTCTGTCTGACAGCAGGAGAATGGACTGTGCTCAGTGTCCATCTCTCGGTGTCCCTGCCTCACTTCATCATTGGAAACGAAAAGTGGAAATCTATTTCCTATAGCTGTGATGAATGGTGCTACCTTTCTCATCACTCACCCTCATACTTGTTTTTTCTTTTTTGCCTTTTTCTCTTAAAGTAAAAGACCAGAAGACTGGGAGGAGTCGATATTTGTGCGACACAAGGAGTGTGGCTACAGGTTGAGAGACAACATCCATTTCCACATGTACATCAGCACGTCGCCGTGTGGGGACGGGAGGCTCAACTCGCCCTATGAAATCACCTCTGACCGTAAGACACCAGGCCTTTATTGGATTTGGTTTTACAATAATGGTTTTAGTTATATAATGCAATCAATAATAGTCCATCAGGTTTATAGAGGGATCCTTTTCTCTGGCGGATATTCTGAAAGCCACTGCTCTGGTCTTTTTTTCTCCACACACTGTCAAGAAGCTGGCATCCTTTCATGTCACATCCCTTCTATCACCTCTTTCAGCCACGCTGTGCTGACTGGATGACATTTTATTGCTCACCCACTGAAAATAAATTGTAAATTAATTGATAGGGTTTTCCCAGCATTTTTCTGGTGGCCTATGAGTTCTGAAATGTAATCTGGACTCAGGTTCCCATCAGAAGAATGTATATGTATATACTGTATCTCCCTCTCCTTTCATTATTAACTGAAAATGTCATTCAGCTCTTTTAACATACGCTACAGTGCGGTGCATGGTGAGATTTTCATGGAACCAGTAAGGATAGAAAGAGACGCTGTCATCGTAGATTCCTTTGAACTTGACGTTTTTTGGTCATTAAACCTCTTAAATGTTATGCAGTGCGCTCTCAGAGATTAGAATATTACTTATTACCTTTTCCTGACTGTTCTAAAACATTTCTGAGCCGAAAGTCAGGGCTTAATTTTTAGCTGCTGTCACATCAGCCAAAGCAAGCATGGAGGAAGAGAGAAGGAGAGTTTAAGTCTTGAGAAATAAGAGGTTATTAAAACAAAAACAGTGATTAATTATGTAGACTCTGTCACCCTATTAGGGAGATATCCATACTGGGATTTGACTGAAAACATGAAAAACAATATCTATAATTGATACAACGCTTCTTCCTGAAAGATTACGGTCCTTCCACTTAATACTATGCAGATTATTTTTGAATACTGTATACTCTAATTAACATATTGTAATGCCCGTAGAGGTCATGCTGGCTTGTACACCCACATAAAATCACAGGAACGTTTTTTAAATGGCTTAAGGGCATGTGCTCTCACTAATAGGGTTAAGAAGTTGTTCTGTTGGTAACCATAGTCTGTCATACCATGCCTAATATAAACAGTCCTAGGTTCATCCAGGAAAATGGTTCCTTTCTCCTTCTTCCCTCCATACAGCCAGTAAAATGCTTACTTCATTAACAATTAGGCAGTCAATGGTCCCAAAATAATACATTGAATTCCCTAAATTAAGCTATTAACCTCATTTAAACTTTTTGCTTTGTAAAGGAAATTGCATGTTTTGCACAGCTGAGAACAGTGCCAGTGTATTACCAAATATATGATAGTATTGTTTTAATGTTTATTGGATAACCACAATATTGAACATTCCTTGTTTTCTAATTACATGCAGCTAGTTACACGTGCACTCTTATAATTAGTAGCTGCAAACATCCCTAATTATACAGAGAATGCACCAATTAAGAGCTAAAGTGTAACACATAATGGATCATTTTCTGTTATATATTAAGAGAACATTTGGAAAAGTGTTCCATCTTAGATCACAAACGTGACCTGGTGTATTTTCAGTAAATTAGATCAGAAGTCTACAAAATCAATCTTGGGTGCTTATTGACGTGATTAGATCTGAAACACTTTGTGTTATTTAGAAATAACAGCTTCATTAATAGCTAATTAGATTGGGTATCAAGCAAAGCCATGTAATAGCGACTGACATAATGCAGAGTGATGAAGCTCAGGCTTTGTGTTGTGTTGGCAGTTCACAGCAGCAGACACCTCCTGAGGAAACATCGCAGCCACCTGCGGACCAAAATCGAGTCAGGAGAGGGGACGGTGCCGGTGCGAGGTCGGGGGCCGGTCCAAACGTGGGACGGGGTCTTGCAGGGCGAGCAGCTCATCACCATGTCCTGCACCGACAAGATCACCAGGTCAGTGCTCTCCGAATGTACATCCAGCTTCAAAACATGTATAATATCAGGGTTTAAGGTAGCATTCTCCTATTCTGGCACCCTTTTGAAAAACAACCTAAACTCCCTATTTATATTCTGACTCAAAAGTCAATTGAACCAAAAATCCCCAAAACATCCTGCAAACTGATTAATCTCCTTGAGAGCTTAAACTGTAAATATATAATTTTTTGGACAGATAAAAGGCTCTTGTGCTGTCATTTGTTAAGATAGCGCAGGTTTGATAAAGTATATAAAAGATGCTACTATTTTCAGAGTAGTTAAACAACATTAATGCCTCAAATAGAATAGTCCTTTTTACTCCCTGGCATTGTATTTTATATTTCAGTTGATTATATTGTAAAGGTCAGATGGTACCCTAATACAAACTCCTTCCAAACTGATCAACCAATCCTTTCACCCAGGAGGTCTGTGGCCTTTGTTATAAAAGACAGCTAAAAGGATTGATTGAAAGGTTAACTCTTAGCAGCTTATCTTCTTTATGAGAAGCAGTGAT